>NC_031796.1:3476977-3482167 GCF_001522545.3 Parus major | reverse complement strand
CAGGGCATCCCTGCCCCCGGGGGCAGCTCCCCGGCCAGGGCAGCATTCCCATGGGGAAAGGGGACTCCCACACCTCTCCCACGGCTGGCTGGGACACTGCAGGGAGCCCGGGTCACCTCTCCGTGCCCCAGCCCTGCTCTCACCTTCTGGTTGCTGGGGGTCAGGTCTTTATCCAAAGAGACAACTCGGAACTTCACTGGGAAAGGAAACGGAGGAGTGGCTTCATCCGAAGGGAGCGGAATTCTCCGTGGAAAGTGGATGGAAATCCACCCTGAGCCCTGCACTGCCCCTCAAGCAGCACCTCCAGTGAGTCCTGTCATTGCCCTTTGCCCGTGCTGGGCATTCCAGGACATCCCAGGATAATCCCTCCCATTTCCAGGCAGTGCAGGAGCAAGGCCGGACCTCCTCACTCCTGTCCCCCAGCAGGGCAGAGTGTTCCCTCCTGTCCCCCTCACCTTCCTGCCCAGGCTTGTAGACAGCCTTGTCCGTCTGGATGAAGATCCCGGGGCTCAGAGCTCTCAGCATCACCTTCTTCGACTCGGAGACATTCAGGGAATCTCCTTGGATTGAGACGTGCAGGGCCACGATTTCCTCCGTCCCTCTGGCAGGGGCAGGAGCCTGCAGGAGGAACAGCGGGCTGGGGGTGAGGGCAGGGACAGTGCCCAGGATCCCTCCTGTGACCCAGAGCACTCCTCACCCCCAGGAACACCTTCCCCGAGCCAGGGGCTGGGAAGAAACGTCCTCCCAGACCCTGCAGGTCCGCAAACAGGATCATTCCAGGCACGGGATGAGCGGCTGAGTTCAGCTGTCAGCGTGAGGGATGAGGCTGCCACAAGATGGGGAAGTTCCCAGTCCTGTGTGGAGCTGATGGACACGGCCCGGAGACCACCCAGGGCCCCCCTCCCTGCTCCCAGCTGGTTTGGGGTGACATTGGGGTGACACTCACAGGGAAGGTGACGTTCAGGTGCAGATGAGGCTCCAGGACCTCTCTCCTCAGCAGGGTGGTGGCCAGGGTCCCGCTGTCCCTCTGCAGCTGGACATGGACCTGGACGGGCCCCTGGAGGTCACCGAGGTGCAGCCAGAGCGTGGCAGGGTGAGGGTGGTACAGCACGGCCGGGGACACCAGCACATAACTCCTGGCAGGGACAAGGAGAGCCCTGGGGGTGAGGCACAGCCAGCACAGAGACCTGGAAAAGCCCCTGGGAGCGCAGGAACCCCCCCAGCCTCCCCTCCCTGCTTCTGGGCTGCCCTTGGCTCCTCAGCTCAGCTCTGCAGGTGAGGACACAGCAGCTCCTCAGAGGCACCAGGGCCGTGTCCTCAGCGCCCCTGGGCAGGGAGAACCCCCAGCCTGAGTGTGCCCACCCTGGGCAGCAAGCAGGGCATGGGAGGGACTGAGTCCCACCAGGAACTGCCAAGAGGCTGAGCCTAAACCATGCCAGCAGGCACAGGAGGAATTGAATCCCACCAGGAATTGCAAGGGAGCCGAGGTTAAAGCCGCCCCAGCAGGAACAGATGGACACAGAGGGGACTTACGGTGCTGCAGAGGCCCCAGCTGAGAGAAGCAGGATGGTGAAGAGGATGGGAAGGGCTGGAGACATCATGTCCCCAGCTGGATGTGGATGTTTGGAACAGCCACAGCCTCCTCCTGCGGGTCTTGGATCGCTCTGGATCTGTGTCTGATCTGCTGCAGGCTCTGAAATGGGATCTCTGTGTCCCATCCAGTGAGGAAACCAGGGCTGGCAGAGGAACCCTGGGCACAAGCAGATAAATCCAGGCAATGTTTGTCTTCTGCCCACAGCTTCCAGGGGTCAAGGATCCCAGGGCTGTTTGCAGTATTGGGAAAGGTCTCTGCAGTTCCAGTTTGGGGCTGGAGCCACCTCTGCACAGGTTTGCCGGGAAATGGTGTCAGGAGGCAGTGGGAACACATGGAAAATGAAAGTAGGGAGCACAACATGAGGAGCTGGGGATGTTGGGAGCTGGGGGTGATTTCTCAGAAAAGGAAAATTTACAGCTATTTCAAATTTAACCAGATTTGGGCTGATCACATGGCCCAGGCTGGCTTTTTTCCCAGTTTCCTCCAGGTTCATCCAATCTGGACACAGGAACAGGACAGTGTTAGGATGCGCCATCGCTTCGTCTGCTCCCATTCCACACATGGGAACTGGACACCCCTCTGAGCAGGGCTGAGCTGCTTCCCTGTGTCCTGCTGGGAATCTGGGACAGTTGAGGAGCTCCACAACAGCCCCACGGTGTCCTGAGCAATCCCCTGCTCTGGAGTTTGCAGTTCCCTTCCTTTTGAGGGCGTGGCCACCATGGAATCACGGAATGGTTTGGGTTGGAAGGGACCTTAAAGCACTTCCACCCCAGCCATGGACAGGGACACCTCCCACTGTCCCAGGCTGCTCCAAGCCCCATCCAGCCTGGCCTGGGACACTTCCAGGGATCCAGGGGCAGCCCCAGCTGCTCTGGGCACCCTGTGCCAGAGCCTCATGGGAAGCCATGGAGAGGGTTGATCTTTCCCATGGGATCTCAGCTGACCACGGCTCTGTCCCCACACCTGCCCAGCTCAGGTTTTGCTGGACATGGCTCAGTGCCCACCTCCCTGCCCTTTGGAGCAGCCCCACAGGCTGTGGGTGGCTGGAGGGGGCTGGACCTGCCACCCCAAGGACACAAGGCAGGAGCACAGGCCCGAGTCCATCCTGTCCTGCCAGGATGTGGGCGGGGGGGGTCAGTGCCCTGCCAGCCATCCCAGCGTGGCTGGGTGGCACAAGGAGCTCACAGCTCCCCCAGCACTGCCAAGGCCAGCACTGACCCCTGTGCCCAAGTGCCACATCCACACAGCTGTGAAACCCCTCCTGGGATGGGGACCCAGCGCTGCCCTGAGCAGCTGTGCCAGGCTGGGCAAGCAAAGCCAGGCAGGGCAGGCCTTGGAGGACCAGGAAAGGCAAATTGTTCCAAGAGCCCCTGTTCCTTTCTTCTCCTCAAGCTTTCACCTCCCACTGACAGTGGAAAATCCAGAGAGGGCTCTGGCTGGGTCCTGACCCTCCAGTCAGGACAAGGTTTTGCCCAGAGCAGCTGTGGCTGTCCCTGGATCCCTGGAAGAATCCAAGGCCGGGTTGGCCGGGGCTTGGAACAGCCTGGGACAGTGGAAGGTGTCCCTGCCCATGGCAGAACTGGATGAGCTTCAAGGTCCTTCCCACCCAAACCATTCCATGATTCTATTGATGCTTAACACCCCAAACCCAAACTTTGGGCAGCCAAACCACCCCCAAGGTGGTGGGGCTGTGGTGGGACCCCACCTCCAGCTCAGAGCTGACAATCCATGCCATTTGTTGGGAATCCTGGGAAGCAGGAAAGGATTTAAGGGGGTTTTCTGGAACCTTCCTGTGCCCTTGGCCATGTGACATGTCCTGATCCTGTGGGCTGTTCCTCATGGGAAGCCTCTTTGCTGTTTGGTGTCAGATGATTGCAACAGATTTGAAGGATTTCCTCCATAATCAGCTGCTCAGCTGCTGATTTCCTCCATCTCAGCTGCTCCTGAGAGCAGGAAAGATGCCAAACCGGAGCTCTGTACCTGTGGTTTGCACCTTTTATGCCAGGATGGGAGGGGAAATCTTGCCCACCCTGCTCTCCACAAGGGAGCAGCCACACCCTGCCCTGTCCCTGTCCTGCTGCCACCCTGGGGTGCTGGCTCAGAGCTGCTCAGATGGGAAGGAGCCAGGAGATCCCAAATCCCTGCCCAGCTGCAGGGAACCATCCAGCTGTTGGATCGTGGTCCAGAGGCCGTGGAAAGGCACCTCCAGATGGGATTGTGTCCAGGTGGGCACAATCCAGGTGTTGCTGGGAATTTGAGGCTTCAGTGGATGCTCTTCTTGTGTATTTACTGATGGAGGGAGAGCTCTACCTCGGGGGCAGACCCAGAGCAGTGTAACCCTCACCCTGAAGTGTAACCACCCCTGAAGAAGCTGTGGGGACGCTCCATGTGCAGAGGTGAAGTCTCCCTGAGGAGATGGATCCCCATCCCCTCAGCACAGCCAGGACACAGCACCAGCTCCAGACTCTTTAATGTCCTACCCTTGGCTCACAGCTCAGCTCCAAGGGTGCTCTGCCCCTCCAGGCAACCTCCCCTGGACCTCGTGTGTCCCCCAGGCCACACAGTCTGGGCCCCTCCCCAGAGCTGACTGCACCCAAGCAGCATTTCCAGCTTGTAGGAGCCTTTGGAAGGAGAATCCATGGGGGAACCAAACAATCAGGTGTGGGAAATGGGGCTGGGAACCCTCAGCCCTGCCTGGAGTATCCCTGCCCTGCCCAGCGAGCAGGCAGGAGCCATCCTGGGGACAGCCACAGCTCCACGTCCAGCAGGGACATCGAGGGGATGCACAGTCACAACGAGGGGTTTCAGGGGGCACCTTGCTCTGTTTTGGGGGTGCTGCCTGGTCCCATCCTGCCCTGCTCTGCTCCCCTTAGGGCACCGTCCTGCCGGGGCGGTGGCAGGGCTGCAGGACACCTCCTCAGGGGACAAGGGACACCTCCCTGCTGTGCCCGAGGGACTCACTCCCTCTGCCTATTTGCTGTTCCTGGCTGTGTCCCCCTGGCCCTGGGGCCTGCCCCTGTTGTCCCCCAGCCCCAGCAGAGGCTGCTCCATGGCCTGGTCCCCGTGGTCACTCATGGACATCTCGGCCAGGGCCTCAGCCATGGCCTGGCGGACACTCTCGGTCAGTTCGGGGACATCCTTTGGGCTCAGGCCCCTTGTTTCCACCCTGGGAAGGATTCGGATGGTACAGGTCCCTGGGAGAGGAGGGAGAAGCCAGGGATGTATTAGAGGATCCCACCAGGAACCAGGTATTCCCCAGAGCATCCTCCACCCCAGCTGCCTCCCCAACCCTCAGCGTCCCACAGACACCCCCCAAGTGCCTCATCCCCAGCGCCAGCCCTGCCCTCTGCCACGGGAATTCCTGTCCAAGCCTTACCAGAGGTGAATCTCTTCTCCTCAGAGCTGAAGAAGTTCCAGTACGGGGAGATCACAATGGGAACAATGGGAACCTGCAGGACACAGAGGGTCAGACACCCCCAGACAGAGCTGTCCCCAGGTGGGACCGCTGCTCCTGCCTGGTGCTGACCTGCACCATGTCCACCCCTGGGGCCAAATCCCTGCATCCCTGGGGCCAAACCCCCATCCCTGGGGCCAAA
>NC_031796.1:3470944-3476647 GCF_001522545.3 Parus major | reverse complement strand
CCCATCCCTGGGACCAAACCCCCATCCCTGGGGATCAAACCCCCATCCCTGGGGATCAAACCCCCCATCCCTCTGCCCCAGGGTTCACACCCACCCCGCTCCATCCAGGGTGAACTAAAGGGGAAGGAATCATTTTGGAAAAGGCCTCCAAGGCCACTGAGTCCCCTGTGATTTACCACAAGGATGCCCTTACCTGTGCCTGCACGGCCAGGTGGAAAGCCCCACGCTTGAAGGGCAGCATGGATTTGCCAGGGTTCCTGGTGCCTTCGGGGAAAACCCACACACGGAGCTGGAGGGGACAGGGACAGAGGTAACCCCAGGCCTCAGCCAGGTCAGTCCTGCCCACACCCCCTCACCCCACGGGTGTTTCCCCCCCAGACCCAGTTTCTCTCACGTTCTCGTGCCGCATGGTGCTGGCAGTGTGGGAGATGACCTCGATGGCCGCGTCCCTGCGGTGGCGGTCGATGAAGATGATGCCACTGAGCCAACAGGCCCAGCCCACCGTGCCCAGGTACAGCAGCTCCCGCTTGGCGATGGGCACACAGCGCTCGGGAATCACCTCCACCATTCCTGGGACACGGATAACGTCCATTAACACCTGCCCAGCCCCGTGGGATTGGCGGCAGAAAAACCACCTTGGAAAACTGCTTGGAAGTTGAACTCCACAGCTGGATAAACCAGCTGGATATCAGGAATAAGTTTTGCAGCTCAACAAGCCCTGAGAGGTGATGAGTGCAGAGAGGAGCTCTCTGGAGAGGCCAAACGACATCAGAGCACAGATGAATTAATCATTTATTCCCTAATATAGGACGAGGTTGGGTTTTTTAAACTTAAAGGACTTTAAGCTGTTCCCAGTCCCAGGACCACCCTTTGGCATCACCTTCCCTTGTCCCTCCTCTCCCTGCAGCACAGCCCTGTCCCAAAAGCTCTCCTGGTCCATTCCCACCACACATCCCTGCCCTAATCCTGGTGCAGCCCTGGAGCCCCCCGAGGTGCCGAGACCCCCCCTGCCCTGCCCTGACGCACCCATGAGGTCCAGGGAAGCCTGGTGGTTGCAGACGATCACGAAGGGCCCCTGCAGCTGCAGCTGCTCCGCGCCCCTCACCCGCATCCTGATGCCGTAGAAGCGCTTGAGGGGCAGGAGCGCGGCGCGCAGGAGCCTGCGGAGACAAGGCACGAGGTAAGGCCGAGGGACACGGGTGGGAGCGGATCTGCACCGCCCGGGGAGGGCAGGATGGGCCAGGCTGCGGCTGCTCTGCTGGACCAGGGCTCAGGCTCAGGGGTGCTTGTGTTCCTCACACATTTGCAGCCTGTGAGATCTCACCCGGTTCCCACCTGAGCTGTGCCCAGCTCCTGGCTCAGAGCAGAAGGAGCTGCTGGGGAGGGAGAGTGACCAGCATGAGGTGGTGGGAGCAAAAAAACAGGATTTTGATACCCAGGGATGAGGGGAAAGCAAAAAGAGAAGGGAGGGATGGGGATTTAATATCCCAACAAGGACAAACTGTCTCTGCCCAGGGGAGCCTCCCAGATGCTCTGCTGGATCCGTGTGTGGACAGAAAACCAGATCCCAGATTCCTAAAGCCAGAGCCAGCTGAGAGGAGCTGAGGTGGGGATGGATGAGCACAGGGCATGGATGGCAGAGGGACAGGCAGATCCCCAGGGATGTGACCCCAGGGACTGCCCCTGCACAGCTCTGGGCTGCAGAAGGAAGGGGAAACCAGCATTCCTTAGGGGAATCATAAATCACTCCACCAGACCTGCAGTGTCAGGAAGAGATGGATCTGAGCAGAAAAGTGGTGCCACATCCCAGGAGGGCTGGACAGGAAGGGGAGTATCAGGATGGCAGTGAGGGGTGATAATCAGTATGAGAATAATGGGAGGAATGGAGGGAGGAGGGAGCACCAGGGATTCCAGCAGCCATGGAGAAAAAATCCTGGGACACATCAGTGTTGGAATGGGGCAATGTCCAACCCACAGAGGGTCTGTGCCTGTCACTGCCCCCAGGGGATGGGGCAGGGCGCCAGGAAGGGCTCAGCACCAGGCAGAGGTGAGGAGGGAGAAGGAGGGGCAGGGTCCTGGCATCGCCCCCATCCCTCGGGAGCTGCAGGCTCAGAGATCCCTGAGGATCCGAGGAGAAGCAGTGCCCCAAAGCCAGGACTAATGACAGGGAAGTGCTCCAAGCCGCAGGCTTTGGGATTGGGAGGAGAGGGAGCTGGGCGTGCAGCGCTGGGCACTGAGGTGTCGGTGGGACAAGATAAGGCAGGTGAGTCACTCTGCCTCCCTCGGGGATTTCCACTTCGCCGGAAGCGTTGGCTTTGGAGCAGCTCTGGATGCTGTGTGTGCCCAGCGTTCCACAACGGGTCCTTCCTTCCGGGAAGGACCTGGGAGAGGCTGCACCACCACTGATAACAGCGAACCTCCGACCACGCTCCCACCACGGGCTGGGATCCATCGGCAGAAATCCTCAGTAAATTTCTCAAGATGGGATATTTTCCCTGTGACATAATTACATCCTTCCCAGTGTGTTCATCCTGCCCAGGAATCCAGCAATGGGATTGCAACACCCTGACCTTCCTCCGGTGTTGCACAGCAATGTCATCTCAGTGATGACATCTCCCTGCTTCCACCCTCGGCAGTGTGAGTCGGGACACGGCTGTGATCAGGACATGGCTGTGATGGGGCAGGGCTGTGCCCCTGACAGCTGATGGCACCATGACATCCCAAAGCCATAAAAACATGGAGCAGTTTGGGTTGGAGGAGACCTTAAACCCACCCAGTGCCACCCCAGCCATGGCAGGGACACCTCCCACTGTCCCAGGCTGCTCCAGCCCCAATGTCCAGTCTGGCCTTGGGCACTGCCAGGGATCCAGGGGCAGCCATGGAATAATCTGTGCCAGCCTCTCCACCCTCAATCCTGCTGTCACAGAGGTGTTGAAAGTGCTGTTCCAGGGTCTCCCATGAGCAAAACCAGAGCCAGGGACACAGCACTGGGTGTCCATTTACCCCTGCCCTGATGGAACCCCCAAACCCCCCTGTCACCACCCAAGTGAAGACCCCAGCATTGCCATGACCAGGAATGATCCCTTTCATGTTATCTCATCCCTCAGGGAATCCCAACTCCAGTGTGGCCTGACCCTCCCTTGGCACAAATCAGCACCTCTCACAGCACAAGATGCACTTCCCTGCCCCACGGATGTGACCACAGCCCTCACCATGGCCCCAGGGCTCTGCCACCAGCTGTGACCCAGCTGTGGGCCCATCCAGGGCAGGACAGAGCCCACAAACCACGGGATTTCCTCCACCTGAGCCAAGCCCCAGCCAGCTGTCCCCATCCCCAGCCCACACTCACTTCATGTTGTCCACGGAGCGTCCCCGGAAGGCGGCAAAGGGGGACAGCAGGGTGGCCATGGCCACGATCCAGCAGTTGAAAAAGGCCACCTTGCAGAGGTACTGGAAGCGGGGGCTGCACCTGTAGAGCAGCAGCGCTGCCAGGGGCAGGAGCAGCAGCCCGTGGAGCAGCAGCACGTCCATGGGGCCGCCCCAAGCTCAGCCCACGGCTGGGACGGGATCCGAGCGAGTGGCCGGGGCTGCCAGGAGCGTGGCAGGTGAATCAGGAGGATCCTGCGTGGGCGGCTGGGGCTGGCCCAGGGAAAGGCTCGGTGTGGATCTCATCCCTGGGGATGGAGCGGCTCAGGTGGAAGCAGGACACCCCTCCAAGGGTGGAGAGTGGCCATGAGTCATGGCGGGACCCTGAGTCACCCGAGGTGTCAGCGCTGACAGGGCGCTCCCGGGCTGTTAAGAGCCACTGCAGTGACTCCAGACTGGTAAGATCCGATCTGCTGTGCACAAAAGTGTCCCTGTCCTGGGAATCTCTGCTGGCTACAGGGATGCCAGCCCTGGGAAAGGGAGTCTCAGCTGGGGGGGACAGCAGGAGCTGCTCCTGGTCCATGGCCATCATCCCAGCCAGGCTGGTCACAGTCACCTGCTAGCACCCAAACCTCACCCTGCAGAGCATCAGATTATTGGAAGACATCTCCCACCTGGAATGACAGCAGGAATGTGGCACCAGTGCTCCCCAGCCCTGCTCAATTTGTGCAGCAGGAGCCCCTCTGCCCTTCCCCTCCCAAGGCCCAGCATCTGTCCCCAAGGTCCCCACAGTGCCTGGGGGGCTGAGCTCTGCCACCCGCAGCTTCCAGCCCGGGCTGCAGGAGGTGCCAGCCCTTGGCCCAGTTGGCAGCCAGGGGTTGTGTTGCATGAGGTGTTTTCATGGATGCAATTAGCACAGGCTGTAATTAACCTCTCCTCCTGCTCTAGTGCCTTGCAATGGGCACACAGGAAACAGTCCCCTGGAAACTCCTGGAACCAGGTCCTTGTCACAGGGACACCGGGCCCGTGTCAGCCCCCAGCAGCATCTCTCAGCCCTGCTGGTCCATGGCCCAAATCAGGGAATCACAGAATTCCAGGATGGTTTGGGTGGGAAGGACCTCAAAGCCATCATTCAGTGCCACCCCCTGCCATGGGCAGGGACACCACCCACTATCCCAGGTGTCCCCAAGCTCCATCCAGCCCGGCCTGGGACACCTCCAGGGATGGGGAAAGGAGGGACATCCCTGTGCTGCTGCCCAGTGCCAGCGGGCCAGAGGTGACCCTGGCTCAGGAGCTGGGAGCAGCGAGAGCCCCTCGTGCCACCCCACAACAACCACTGAGGGGTCTCTGGGGCTCTCCCAGTCCCCTCAGGCCACTGGGGGAGGGTCACATCCACTGGGCCCATCCCAGCCCTCCTGCCCCTCACCAGGCAGGATCTGCCCTCAGCCCAACATCTCTGCAGCACTGTCCCTGCTGTGCTGCTCTTCCACCCACACCTTCCCGTGTCCCCTGGAGGTGACAGAGATGTACCCAGGCTCTGGCCATGCTGGAGGGTGCCCCAGTTTGACCAGTAACCCCGGGGTTACGTCCACCAGAGGTGTTGCAATGCCCATTGCTTCACCCTCCCATTCCTCTCATTATTCTCATATTAAAGCAAAGATTGGGTCACATGTCAAGCCCACCCTTCCTGTCCAGCCCATTCCAGGTGACTCTTCACCTCTTCCTTCCCGTTCTGTGTCCATGTGGAAACCTTTAGCATCAGCCTGGTCTCCCATCAAACCCAGCTTTGCTTTTGGATGCCTCCTTCAGTCCTAGCTGGAGGAGCTGGACCTTCCTACTGGAATCCAGCACAATCCTCCTGCTCCACATTTGTGAGCTTCTCCAGGAGCCAGGCTGGGGAAGATCTGCCCATTCCAGAGCACAGGAAAGGTAAATCCTGCCTTCCACTGAGCAGAGGAGAGGTAGGGCAGCCCAAGAAGGGGGTTTAAGGTGCCTTTCTGCATCCCTGGCACTCCAGACCTCTGGCCCTGAGGTCTCCTGCCAGGAGCTCCACTCCAGGGAAAAGCCTGGAACCCCATAGGGCTCAGCAGGGCTGGCACCCCTCTGTAGGACTGGTGGGGTGGCACAGGCAGGGAACAACTCCCCAGCACACAAAAACCTTCACTCCCCACTTCCCCCTGCTTCCTGAGGAGCAGAGCTGAATCCTGGGAAACTCCGTGATTTCCCTCTTTCAGGCTGCTCTCCCAACCACATCCCCACCAAGATCCAGCTCTCCCTGTGCTCTGGAGATCCCACTCTGGAGCTCCCAGCACCAGCCCCAGCACCCCCTCACCTCCA
>NC_031796.1:3469760-3470520 GCF_001522545.3 Parus major | reverse complement strand
TGGGGTGCAGGGGGCTCTGGGCCCCCCAGCCCCGAGGGAGCCCCTGCACGGAGCCACCAGCCCATGTAATTACAGATGATTAATTAGCGACAGCAGGGCGCTCTCCTAACAAAGCAAATTAATTACAGGCAACGCTGCATTGAGAGCTGGAGGGACTAATGAAGGCTGGGACCACCTGGGCTGGGGCCACCCCCTGGTCCCGGGGACACGGCACAGCCTGTGCCACCTCGGGGTGTCACGGGCTGTGACAGCGCTGGGACACCGCTGCCCTGGGGCGCTGACAGCCGGGAATGGCGGAGTATCCACCCGGGACCGAGGGATCGGCAGGCACAGCTCCCAGGCCCCGCTCCTCGGCACTGTAGTACCCTGAGGGGACAGGATGGGGACAGGATCCCAGGCCTGAGGGGACAGGATGGGGACAGGATCCCAGCCCTGAGGGGACAGGATCCCAGGCCTGAGGGGACAGGGCAGTGACAGGATCCCAGGCCTGAGGGGACAGGATCCCAGCCCTGAGGGGACAGGATGGGGACAGGATCCCAGCCCTGAGGGGACAGGCAGGGACAGGATCCCAGCCCTGAGGGGACAGGATAGGACAGGATCCCAGCCCTGAGGGGACAGGATGGGGACAGGATCCCAGGCCTGAGGGGACAGGCAGGGACAGGATCCCAGCCCTGAGGGGACAGGGTAGGGACAGGATCCCAGGCCTGAGGATGGGGACAGGATCCCAGGCCTGAGGATTGGGACAGGATCCCAGGCCTGA
>NC_031796.1:3464089-3469570 GCF_001522545.3 Parus major | reverse complement strand
CAGGGTAGGGACAGGATCCCAGGCCTGAGGATGGGGACAGGATCCCAGGCCTGAGGATTGGGACAGGATCCCAGGCCTGAAGGGACAGGCAGTGACAGGATCCCAGGCCTGAGGGGACAGGGCAGGGACAGGATCCCAGGCCTGAGGATGGGGACAGGATCCCAGGCCTGAGGGGACAGGATGGGGACAGGGAGTGGGGAAGCTCAGCCTGGGATGATGGATGCTTGAGGGAAAGCTGTTCCCATCGGGGGCTGTGGGGACAATGGGGTAATGGGGACAATGGGGACAATGTCCCCTGGGTGTCCTTACCCGCTGCTGGGGGGACATCGGGTCCCACTGTCCCGGTGGCGCTGGGGGGCGGCGGGGGTGGCACAGCTCTGCTGGAGGGGAACAAGTGAGGGACTGATGTGTCCCTGGAGGCCCGGCTGGGCTGGAGGTGCTGCCACAGCGAGGTGGCACCGAGCCCACCCCGCACTCACCCCCCGGGCCCGAGCGGGGAGCGCAGGAACCGCACGGGGCTCGGGCCGGGCCAGGGGATGTAGTGATGGTGGAAAACCACGGCCTCCTCTTCCTCCTCGCCCTGCGGAGGCCCCGGCAGTGCCTGCGGGAGGGACAGAGGCTGGGCCGGGCTCCAGGACCCCGAAAAGCGCCGCTGCCCGTGGATCACACCCGTCCCGCTCGGTCCCACACAGGACCCGGGGGAACACTGTTGGGGACACGGGGGGTGGCGGCCCCACAGATGGGACCAAAGGCCCGTGGAAAGAGCCCCTTTGATCTGAGACCCGTCTGAGGGGGCAGGGTCCAGTCCTGGCCAGCCCTGCACTGGTGGCACTGGGAGGGCAGGGGTGAGTGCTGGGAGGTGCCAGCTGGCAGCGAGCTCAGCAGCTGCCACAGCCCAGCCCTGCCCCAAAACCAGCATTGTTCCCCCCAAGGAGATCAAATGTTTCATATGGTTTTGGTTCGAGATGGGTTTTTCAGTGGTGGCCCCTGCAGAGCCTTCCTGCCTGACTGCGCTTCCAGAGGGTCCTGGCTCTTCCCAGCTGGGCTAAAGCTCTGCTTGAGGGCCTGGATGGGGTCTGAGCTGGCAGAGCTGGGGTTCAAACCACCACAGAGAGCCCCAAAACCCCAAAGGGCTGCTCTGAGCTGGGCTGGGACCACCCAAGTGCTGCACCCAGAGAGTCCCAAAGCAGGGTGTGGTGATCCCACTCTTGAACAGCCCTGGGAAGGTCCCTCTGCCCACCCAGCTCCCCTGAGCCTCACCTGGGCTGGGGCTGGGGCTGGCCCCACACCGAGGGGCATCAGAGCTGCCATGGCCAGGCCATGCATCAGCAGCTGGTGCATTTGGGAGCCTTGAATCAGCATCAATTCCATCAAATCTGCTGGAGAATTGGAGATTCTGCGTCAGAGAGGGAGCAGATGGAGGGCAGGAGGAGCACAGCCTGGGATGAGTGCCTGGGATGGGGCGGCCCCAAGGCTCCTCCCTGTTCCCAAGCAGTGGGAGCAAAGCCAGACTTCCCCCACCCCGGTCTGGAAGCCCCATGTGGTGTTTAAAAATCATTTTGCTTGGATAAAGCTTGAAAATTGGCATATTTGAGCCTTTTCTTCCTTGCAAACGTGACCAAACATCTGGGCTGACTCACAAGGAGTGATTACTGGGGCTGGAGCTCCAGACTTTCCACCCATTGTGGGGAGGATTTCACCAATCCTGGAAGTGCTCAGGGGCTCAGGAAGCAGCTGCCCTGGCAAGAGCTGGCAGAGGCAGCGTCCTTGGGGTGGCCCAGAGCACTCCAGAGCACACACAGCCTCTGTGCACAGGGGCTCAGAGCCCCCCGAAGGGGCAGGAGCTGGGGCTGCGCCATGGGGGTGACCCCAGGATCCCAATCCCCACTCCTGGGAGCTGGATCCAGGTGGGGAGCAGAGTGGGGATGCCCAGTGCCTCCTCAGCCCCTGCCTGGCTCCACATGAGGAGTTGGGCCCAGAGCAGTGTCCCTGTCCCCTTGGCTGGATGGTCACACTGGGGGTGGCTGCTGAGGCCAGTCCATACAGAGGAAGCCCCAAACCTGGCTCTGCATCCCCCAAAAACATCCCCATTTCCTGCAGGCGTGAAATTCCCATAAACCTGCTGGATTTCCCTGAGATCCTGCTGGCTTCATCCACCCAGAGCAGCTGGGGCTGCCCCTGGATCCCTGGCAGTGCCCAAGGCCAGGCTGGATGGGGCTGGAGCAGCCTGGGACAGCAGGAGGTGTCCCTGCCATGGCAGGGGTGGCACTGGGCAATCCTTAAGGTCCCTTCCAGTCCAAACCATTTTGGGATTCCCTGGTTCCATGACCTGGGGCAAAAAAGGGTTTGGACCACCCCATACCCCATGTGCTCCAAAGGCTCCAGAGCTGCCAGGCTGGGCTCCCAGGACACCAGGAGATGGCTGTGCCTCCAGCCAGGAGCATCCCAGCACATCCTGGGACTCTGCTGAGCCGGCTCCAGGAGCAGGGAGCACCCAGCAGCAAGGAACTGAACCAGGGCTGGGACACGGAGTGCTGCCAGCTCTGAATGGATCCCACCCACCCCACGGGGCCCAGGCTGGGTCTCTCCTTTCTTTCCGCACTGATTTTCAGCATCCTTTTTCCTCCCCAGATTTTTAAGGACAGCTCCACCTTCCCCCTCCAGACAGCACAAGGTGATTTTGCCCATGGTGTGTCCCCAGTGACCACAGCCCTTTGTTCCTGCTGTCCCCAGTGACCACAGCCCTTTGTCCCTGCTGTCCCCAGTGACCACGGGCCCCTGGCCCTGCTGCCAGCTCCCCTCCAGCCCAGATTGCTGCAGCCTGGGGGCACAAGGTTGGATGAAGCCCCTCTGGACAGTGGCACAGCTGTCCAGAACCATTGGTGGTTCCAATCCCACCTCACAATTCCAAGGAAGCCGTGGCACTCTGCCTTTCCCTGGGGATGCCTGCAGGAAATGGGGTTTTGGAGAACAAAACAGGTGAATTTCAAAAATAACCAACTGTGATAAACAGCCCCAAACTGTTTCCCAGGAGCATCTTGCAGCCCAGACTTGGTAAAAACCCCAAAATTCGCATCCCGTGGGGCCGAGCATCCATCCAAGGACGGGATGGACATCCTGAGTGTGGCTCTGCCCCTCTCACCCTGGAAAAGGCTGGGAGAAAAGCAGCGGCTGAAGTCAAGGCAGGTTTAGCGCTGCCCTCTCCCAGCTCTGCCCGTACCCACCTCCCCGGACGGGCGGGGGTCCCGCGGGGGCGGCCCCGGGCCCGGGGAGCTGCTGCAGGATCAGCACCGGCGGCCGGGACAGGGGGGCGGCTCTGGGGGACGATCCCACGGTGCGGAGCTGGAAGGCAGCAGGGGAAGGAAAACACCAGAATTGCACATTCCCAGCTTAATTCAGAGTCCTGGCAGCGGGGCCGGAGGGGACAGGGGGGACACGGCTGGTGACAGGCGGGAGGGGACAGAGGGGACAGGGGAGACACGGCTGGTGACAGGCAGAAGGGGACAGAGGGGACACGGCTGGTGACAGGCGGGAGGGGACGGGGGGGCACGGCTGGTGACAGGCGAGGGGTGATGGGGCTGGTGGCACGAGGAGCAGGTGGCCCAAGGGGAGCAGGACGGGAGTCCTGGAGAAGGGAATGGTTGCTCTTCCCTGGTTTTTCCAGGGACACCGCCCTCCCATCCCAGGTGACTTCCAGACCTGGAGAGCCCCCAGCTCGGGGGGCAGGGATGGCCTTTCGGGGTTTGCAAAACCCCCGGTGCCCACCCAAACCCCCAGCCCAACCCCTCTGTCCTCCCGCCCCATCCCATCTCCACCCTTATCCGCAGAGGCGCTCGGGGCTCACCCTGCGTGGGACAAGGCCGGTCCCTGCCGGGGGGTTCCCCCAGAGCCCGCGGGGGTCCCCGGCTGCTCCCCCCTCCATGGCTCGGGTGCGAGGGGAGCGGAGCTGCGGCAGGAGCCGGGAGCGTCTCCAGGGCTCCCGGGACAAACAAACCGTGCCCGGAGGGAGGAATGTCCCCGGGCTGGTTTTCCCGGCAGGAAATCCCCGGGAAAGGTCCTGGGGATACCGGGCTGGGGTGTCCTTGTGTCCCCACGGGCCTGGGCCGTGTGCCCGACGCTGGGAAGGGGTCGAAAGGAGCAGTAAAGGGGATCTGAGCCTCATTAGGGAATGGGAGGGACATTGGATTAATGAAGTCTCCCCAAAACTGTCGATGGGACCCCCAGAGTCTCCCCTAAAATTTGGGTGGCAACCCCAGAGACCTCCAAAATTCTCACCTAGAACTGGGGTGGGGAACCACAGAAACCTCCTCAGAATCTCCCAAAAAGTGGGGATGAGACCCCCAGAGACCCCTGTAAAATTGAGAATGGGATCCTTAAACATCTCCCCCAATAGTGGAAGATGGCAGCAGAGCAGCACAGACTGCTGCTGGAGCCTCCCCAGAATTTGGGATGAGACCCTCAGGAACCCCACCACAAAATTTGGAATGAGAATCACAGAACCCCACCCCCCCACACACCCAAAATCTCCCCAAAACTGGGGACGGGAACCAAATGTCTTCACAAAAATTTGGGTAGGAGCCCCAGAGACCCCCAGAAGTCCTCCCAGAATTGGGGGTGGGAACCACAGAACCCGCCACCCCCCACCCAAATCTCCCAGTATTTGGGAGGGGAGCTCCAGAGAGCCCTGCGTCCTTCCCAGGATATTCCCGAGGGGATTTGTGCCCTTGGGCACAACCGGCTCCTGCTTTCCCCCGGCAGAGAGCCCATCCCAGGAAACCCTGGGTATGGGGAATCTGCACAAAACACTGAATTCCAGCCAAATCCACTCTGTCCCCCCCAGACCCCAAGCGATCCCGGCCCCCAGCCTCAGGCACCTCCCCTCCACCCCTCCAGCCTCACTTCCCAGGCCCCTCCTCTGGGAAATTTCCATGGATATCACATCCCAGATCTGCCGTGCCCCAGGGCAGATCTGGGAATTTTTCCCAGGGTTTCAGCCCGAGGCCAGCTCTGCTCGGGAACAGATCTCTCCCAAAACTCTCGTTCTGCCCCTGAACAGCACCGGGGACCCCCCCCAAATCCTCCCCCCAGGCTCCGAGCCCGGCTGCCTCAGCCCCCAGCCCTTGGCTCCACTCCGGGCTATTTTCTGCTTCATTGGACTTTTCTCTGTGTTCCTAATTTTCCCGACCCCCTCTGGATTGCTTTTCTGCCTTTTGTTATAATCCTAAATTCCCATTATTTGCCCATTTAATTACTGTGCTGCTTCCTGCCCGTTTTGGCAGAGCCCGGCTGGCTGATCCTGATCTTATCTTCCCTTAGGAGGGATTCAAGCACCGGCATGGGGGATGAGGAGTGTGAGGGATCCTCGTGCCAGGGGTGGGACATGAAGGGTGACAGGGACCTGCTCAGAATGTCCTCATCACCCCCATGGCAGCCTGAGTCCCTCTGGGGGGACATTATTGAGAGGGGGGTGGAGAAGGAGAA
>NC_031796.1:3457217-3461004 GCF_001522545.3 Parus major | reverse complement strand
TGGGGACACCCGGGACACCCGGAGGCCACCCCCGCCCCTCAGAGCAGCCCCTGGGGCGGTGCCAAGGTGGGCGCGGGGTTCTTCCAGCAGGGATGGTTAATCCGGGCTTTAGGCTCGTGCCAGGTGTTTATGGGCTGCTGGAAAATGAAACGATTCATTTGAGCGGTTCCATTTCAGATGTTAATGAGCCTGGCCCGGCCTCGGCAGCTTTGGTGTCACCAGAGCCCCGGGCTCAGCCTTCGCGTCCTCATCACGGCAAAGGAGGCTCGGAATCATCGCGGACCCGGTTCTTCCATCCGCGGTTGTGAGGGGGATCTCATTTACACAGAACTTCTTAATAAGACCCCCCCAAGATTTGGGATGGGACCCCCAGAGGCTCCCCTAAAACTGGTAATGGGACCCCTAAAAATGTCCCCTACTACTGGGGAGGGAGCTCCTAGAAACCCCCAAAAGTCTCCCCAAAATTTGGGATAGGACCCACAGAGACCCCTCCCCAGTATCAGGGATCCCTAAAGTCTCCTCTAAAGTTTGTGTGGAAACCCCAGAGACCTGCAAAAAAATTCCCCAAAAATTTCCCAGAGAAACTCTCTCATAATCTCCCCAAAACTGGGGATGGGAACGCTAAAGTCTCCCCAGAATTGTGGGTCCCATTATTAAAATAATTAAAATGATGACGTTTGAGTCAAAATTCCCCTTGCTGAGGGGGCTGGGGATTTCCAGCAAGGAGAATTCTATAAATACATTTATTTTACATATCCACAATACATATTTATATCGATTTTATACATATTTATATATTTACATATACATAATTTTATTTTTTTTTCTGTAAGAAGATCCCAGGTGATGCTTGGGGGTCTGGATCAAAGGGCAGCCCCATCCCTGAGGGAGATCCAGGAATGCATCTCCAGGTGTTCCCGGCTCTGTGTCCATCCCAGGTTGTTCCTGGGGTCCCCTAAAACCTGCCCTGCTCGGCTCTGGCACCGAGGTGACAACACCCGGCACACACCAAAACACCAAAATCGCGACCCCAAACCCAGGGCTGGGCAGAGTTGGGGTCAGTTTGCAGAGGGGGTGGGGCTGTCACACACCCAGAGCCCATCCCAGGACTTTCTGGGCAAGGGGGGATATCGGGGAGGGGTTCGGGGTGTCCCGGGGATGGGCTGGGGCCTCCTGCAGGGAACGGTCCCGGTCCCCCGTGCGCGGTGTGACCCCCGGGACCCGCACCCATCCCGGGACCCCGCACCCATCCCGGGACCCCGCACCCATCCCGCTNAGGAGAAGGAGAAGGAGAAGGAGAAGGAGAAGGAGAAGGAGAAGGAGAAGGAGAAGGAGAAGGAGAAGGAGAAGGAGAAGGAGGAGAAGGAGGAGAATTTGTGGAGTTTTCTTGAGCCAAAGCAAGCACAAGCAAGGCTGGTCCCAAGTGTGTTGTGCAGCAGGGCAGGGCTTAGGCCGGGCTCAGCTTGGGGCTGTGCCTGGCTCCAGCCTGTCCCCTGTGCCCTGTCCATTTTCAATTTCCCCAGAACATTCCATCAGCCCAGCTCCCAAACCTCTTCAAAGCTCAGGGTGACAGAATTTGGGGCTGCAGGTCAGGGTGGGGGCAGTCCCAGGGCAGGAGCACCCCTGGCCCTTTGGAGGAGCAGGAGGATGAGCAGGAAGATCCATGGCCCGAGGGACCTGAGTGGCAGGAACTGGCCAGGAGAGCAGAGCCTGGGCACAGGGCAGTGCTGGGATGGGGACAGCTGTGGCTGTGCTGTCCCCAGGACACTGCCCAGGTCACCCTGCCGAGGTAGGAGTGATGCCCCAGCTGGAGGTGCCACCTTTGCTGACCCCCCTCTTGTGACACCCACACTGGGAGAGGTGACAGCCCTGGACTGGTCTGTGTTCCCACCTTGGTGGGGACACATAAAACATCCACTGGGAAAACAGGAGGGATCAGAGCATTCTCCAGCTCTGATGGGGATGGATCCCACTGTTCCCTGCAAGAGCTCCCTGGTGCCAAGGATCCTCTGCCTGAAGATACCCAGCTGAGGATTTGCTCCCTTTGGAAGCTCTGGAGCCCCTCCCTTAGAGCAGCTCTTGGATTTCTTCTGGAAACCCTCATAAACTCCCCCTTCACCCAGCCCAGGGCTGGGATCTCAGCTCCATCCCTGCTCAGGCACAGGAGCTCCTATTTGGACCAGGAATTTTGCTTTTCAGGGCCAAGGCCTTGGAATGGGGTCAGTCCTGGGTGGGCAGGAGGGACAGGGACCCTCTGCCACCCCTTGGGCCGTGTGGGTGCTGCTCCAGCTCCTGGAATGGGATCAGTGGGAACCAGCCCCGCTCTGCAGGGCATCAACCAGCTCTGGCAAAATAACAGAGCAGGGGCAGGCAGGGCACGGTGGCCCGTCAGACCGGGAGCACCGGGAGCACCGGGAGCACCGGGAAGCCGAGGAACCGAGCCCTGAGCTGCCCTGGAGGTGACAGCACATCTCTTGTGCCACTTCCCCGGAGACCAAGCAGAGCCAGAGAGATTCCCAAGTGAGGAAACCCCGGCAGGATCAGCAGCCTTGCCCAACACTCAGGGGAGATGAGGAAAGCCCGGCTGAGGCAGCACAACCCTGCTGCCTCCCGGGGCTCCACAAACCAGTCCAGAGCAGTTTGGAGCTGCGCACGGGGACAAAGCCCGGCTGTGGGGTGGCAGTGTGGGAGCCGCTGTCCCCTGGGCTGTCCCCATCGTGCTGTCTCGTTCAGGCACTCGGGAAACACCGCTGGGGACGCTCTGCCCGGATCTGTGAATGGGTTTAAGCTCCTCATTTTGAACGATTACAAAAAAATCGCCTCTCTAGGAGGTGTCAGGCTGACAGTGCTTTGATCTTCATCATCCCCAAGCTGTCACTCAGCCGTCGAAGGCTTCTCTTCCTCCGAATTTCCCTTCCCAGATTTGTTTCCTTCCACGGAGCCCCAAATCCAGGGAGAGGCAGCTGGCCTGGCTCATCCCTGCTGGGATGGAGGCAGCACAACCAGTGATCGCAGCCCTCCCCAAACGAGCGTTTGTCACCTGCAGGAGGAGTCCTGGCAGTGACTTCCTTCGCTTTGGGATCGGCTGATTCATCGCTAATTCCCGGCGGGATCAATGGGAACAACGCCCGTGGTTGTGGGACAGCCCCTGGGGACATTTCCTGGGGCTCGGCGGGGACACAGCCACCCTTCCCCTCCACCCGTGAGCAAATCCTCCTGTCCTGCCCCGTCCTGTCCCCTCCGCCTGTCCCCACTGGCGCTGGCACACGGGTGGACACCGCCACCCCCTACGGGACCCCTGGTGGAGCCCAGACGGGGCTGGATTTGGCTTCGGCATCTGCAATCCAGAATTTGGCCTCATTTATTTCCCTCTTGCTCCTGCCCAGGGGGCAATGACCTGAGGCCAGCAGGGCTGGGCAGGTCGCCCCGCACCAGGAAGGAGGTCGGGCCACCATCGCCTGTCCCAGCTCCTCCCGGCTGGAGGAAGATCGGGAGCAGCCGGGAATGTGTGGGCTGGGAATCACCCGAAGGATCCCCGGAGCTCCCCATCCTGCTGGGAAAGGAGAGAGGAGTTCCCATCCCACGGCGAGGACTTCCCGATTTCTTCCGGCTCTCCAACCAGCCCGGCCACCTCCCAGCCTGGGGACAAAGCCCGCAGCCCGTTTGCCACGAGCTGGCACCAAAATGGCACCGTGGGGACACCCGGGCCACCCGGAGATGGCACCAGAGTGGCCCTGTGGGGACATCCGGGACACCCGGAGATGGCACCAGAGTGGCCCTGTGGGGA
>NC_031796.1:3453023-3455592 GCF_001522545.3 Parus major | reverse complement strand
CCCCCGCACCCATCCCGGGACCCCGCACCCATCCCGGGACCCCGCACCCATCCCGGGACCCGCACCCATCCCTGCCCTCCGCACCCATCCCGGGACCCCGCACCCATCCCGGGACCCCGCACCCATCCCGCTCCCCCAGCCCATCCCGGGTACCCGGGGAGCCGGGAAGGGCTCGGTGTCCCCGCTGTGCCCCCCGAGCCCAGCTGCGTGCCGGGGGGCGCTGCCAGCCCGGGGGTCCCTCCCCGAGCCCGGCGGGGGCAGGGGGAGCGGAGGGAGGAGCCTCCCGGTCCCAGATCCCGCAGCGGTGACATCCAGGCTCGCGGAGAGAGCCCAGCGCGCCGGGCACAGCGGGGGGACACGGGCGGGGGACACGGGCGGGACCGGGACCCGCGGCAGGGAAGGGTCCTGAGGGACACGGAGCAGGACAGGGCTGGGAAGGGCAGTGGGCAGGAAGGTGCTGGGGCACCCCCGGATCATGAAGGAGGAGCTGGGCTGCCCCCAAACCCTCGGGGGCAGAACCGGGACCCCACTGGGTGCAGCCATCGGGGGGCCCTGGCAGCTGCCCCGGCCCCGCTCGCTGCTGCTCCTGCTGCTCCTCCCCACGCTTCAGGTGAGTGGCCCTGGGGACAACGCGGGGACAGGGTGGGGGGCACTGGCGGTCCCCCCATGCAGCCCAGGAGTGAAGGGTGGGGGCTGCCTATCCCATCCCATCCCATCCCATCCCATCCCATCCCATGGATCCCATCCCATCCCATCCCATCCATCCCATCCCATCCCATCCCATCCCTGCGGGTCCCCCTTGGGGACTTTCCCCACAGCTCCTGGGGACAATGTGGTGACAAGGGTGATGCTGGGACCCCCAGGACAGAGGTCCCACGGATTCAGGTCCCAGAGGTGATCCCTTGGGAATGGATCCTCCATCCCACATCACCCAGTGTCCCACACCCCTTGGAGGAGCCCTGAACTCCCTGGGGAGCATCCACAGGCACAAGGGCTGGGATGGCTGCAGGGTGCAGGGGACAAGGACAAGCGTGAGTGATCCAGGACATGGCAATGGTTGGCACCAAATCCCTGCGGGAATGGGGGAACGTGGGGTCCCTGCCAGTGAGTGAAACACTCCTGAACTGGTCAGGCTGCTCTGGGGAAAAAGGGGAAGGGGAAGGGGAAAGGGGAAAGGGGAATCTGGGCTGTGGGAGCACTGGAGGCTTGGAGGGTGTTAAAGTCTTATGGCATCAAGCCCCTTCCAGGGGGGAAACTGAGGCACAGCAGGAATTCCCTGCCCTGCAGGGAGCTCTGCACATTTCCTGTTCCTGCTCCACCATCCTGGCCCTGCTGCCATAAATAACAAATCAAACCCAGCAGGTCTGCAGCTAAACAGGGGTGAGAGAAGCCCCTCTGCCCCATCCATCACTGGCAGGATGGAGAATTCCTGGGCTTTCTCAGTGCTGTGCCCAGAGCCATCCCCAAAATGCCTTTTCCAGGCTGGAAATCCCCTTGAAATCTTGTGTTCAGCAGGAAAAGGAAACAAAATTTCCTGGGGGAGGTGAAGGGACCCCGAGGAGTGTCTGCCTGGACTGGCCAGGGCAGGGCAGGGCTCAGCCAAGGGATGCTCCAACATCCACACTTCCCTCTGTTGGGAAGTTCATGGATCCACCCTCATCCCTCTGTTTCTCCACAGACATCTCTGGCCCCTCACCTAAAACAATCAGCAATCCAAGCCCAGCTCTTGGCCCCAGATCCCTGTCCCAGACAGCCCTGAACCCAGATCCTGCAGGGATGCTTGGGAATGGGCAGAGATGTGTGGGAATGGACAGGCAAAGTTCCTGGCCTGCTCTCAGTTCAGCCTCAGTCTCCCAGTTCTCCAGAGGAGAGCCAAGGAGGCAAATCCCAAAGCAGGGATTCCCAGATAATCCAATCCCTGCACACTGAGCCACCACCTCTCTCACATTTTTGGGATCTGGACATTCTCCCTGGTGTTCCATCACCTTTCCAGGCAAAGCCCAGAGCTGGGAATGTGAGAGGTGTCCGTGCCCCTGGCAGGGGGGAATGGGATGGGCTTTGTGGTCCCTTCCAAGCCAACTCCATGATTCCATTTCCACAATTCCATGAACCCAATTCCACAGTTCCATGATTCTCCTGCCTGCTCTTTCCCCTTCTCCCAAGGTGCGAGGGACTCATCCCGACTGCTCCATCATCCTCCACTTCCAGAAGCAAGAAGCAGAATGTCTGGAGAGGATCTGGAGCGAGAGCCAAACCCCAGCACTCCCTGGGCAGGAAGGTGAGGGTGAGCCTGGGATCAGCTCCCTTGGGACCAGGGCAGGAATTCCTGAGGGGTCCTTGGAGGGTGATCCATGGCAGGGAATTGCAGAGTGCCCATGGATGTGGAAACGAGGGGATTTCCAGGGAAATGGAGAGCAGCACCAAGGCAAAGGACAAGGAGAATCCCTGCAGAGCCCCAAAAACGCAGTTGGAATGGGATAGAGGGGATTGAGGGACACAACAGCAGGAACTCAGACCTGGTGGATTTGGAGAATCAGGGAATGGCTGGGATTGGGAGGCACCTTAAACC
>NC_031796.1:3443894-3452878 GCF_001522545.3 Parus major | reverse complement strand
TGCTCTGGGCACCCTGTGCCAGGGCCTGCCCACCCTGCCAGGGAACAATCCCTGCCCAATATCCCATCCAGCCCTGCCCTCTGCCACTGGGAGCCATTCCCTGGCTCCTGGCCCTCCATCCCTTGTCCCCAGTCCCTCTCCAGCTTTCCTGGAGCCCCTTTAGGCCCTCAAAGGGGCTCTGAGGTTTCCCCAGAGCCTTCTCACCCCTCCAGGGATGGCTTCATGGAATATGGCAGTGCTGGATCTGCCCATGTCCCCGGCAGATCTCCCTTGATCCCCCTGCACCAACGCCAGGGCTGTGGCCACCAGCACCGGGGTCACTCCATGGTGTCACCATCTCACATCTGCTCCCCTTCCTCATTCAGCAAATTTTACAGCCAAACTTTTTTTGAGCAACTCAATTTTCCCATATCTGGGATCTTAAACAAATTAACTTGTTGAAAAAAACAATTTTCAAGTGCTGCTTTTGGACATCCTTTTTAAAATTGCATCTCAGTTTCCATCCAAAGTGGAATGGCCCAATCCCAGGCAAAAATTGTCACCAGGAGAATAAGGAATGCGTCATTCCAGGGCTTTAATCTCATAGCATTGGAAAAATTAAGCAATAAATGCATATGAAGGCGCATAATTGCTTAAGTAACTCAGCAGAGATGTCATTTATTCTTCAGCTTAGCGGGGAAAAGCCAATTTGATTGGAAAAAGTCCATTTTGCAACCTGAATTGTGCCAGCCAAGGGGAAGGAATCTCACTGCAGTGAAATATCTGAGAAGCAGGAATGCATAATGAAAACCTGGGTTTAATCCCGAGGTTGCTGCTGCCCCCAGTCCACCTGAGCTGCATTCACCCCTTCCTCTGCTTGTGCCAGCGTGGGAGCTGTGAGCGAGGACAGGCTCAGAGCCCATGGACAGAGTGGGAGGGCTCTGGGAACAATTCCTGCCCAATATCCCATCCAGCCCTGCCCTCTGCCACTGGGAGCCATTCCCTGGCTCCTGGCCCTCCATCCCCTCTCCAGCTCTCCTGGAGCCCCCTTAGGCTCTGGAAGTGGCTCCAAAATCACCTTGGATCCTTCTCCTCTCCAGGTGAACACTCCCAGCTCTCCCAGACTTTCCTCATGGCAGAGATCTTCCATTCCTTGCACCATTTCCGTGGCATCCTCTGGACTATGGGGGCTACAAATTCCTGTGGAGATCCTGGAGATGCTCCAAAGGCCAGGCTGGGAGAGCTGGGAATGTTCACCTGGAGAGGAGAAGCTCCAGGGAGAGCTCAGAGCCCCTTGCAGGGCCTAAAGGGGCTCCAGGAGAGCTGGAGAGGGACTGGGGACAAGGGATGGAGGGCCAGGAGCCAGGGAATGGCTCCCAGTGGCAGAGGGCAGGGCTGGATGGGATATTGGGCAGGGATTGTTCCCTGGCAGGGTGGGCAGGCCCTGGCACAGGGTGCCCAGAGCAGCTGGGGCTGCCCCTGGATCCCTGGCAGTGCCCAAGGCCAGGCTGGACATTGGGGCTGGAGCAGCCTGGGACAGTGGGAGGTGTCCCTGCCATGGCTGGGGTGGAATGGGTGGGTTTAAGGTCCCTTTCCACCCAAACCATTCCCTGATTCCCTGCTTCCATGACCCCAAGAAATGAAGTGACTGATTCCAATTCTGATTCCCCTGAGCAAAAACCAAGCCTCGCTTTGGCATTGTAGATGCAAATCCCTCCGTGCCTGTGCTGACACCCCCAGGCTGAAATCTGAGGAAACTCATCAGACTTGTCCAATTCCACATTCCCTGGCTGGCAGTGGATGTGGCTCCAGGTGAACAATGTGGATCTGCAAGGTTAATGATGGAGCTGTGCTGGGACAGGAGCTGGCCTGGAACGGGATGTCCTTGTCCCATCCCATCACGAGTTCCTCCAGGCCCCGAGTCTGCCTGGCCGTGCTCATTCCCAAGGAAATTGGAGAGCGATTTAAACGGGAATTGAGTGCTGGATAGGGAAAGTTGTTTAAGGTGATCACTCGCAGCAAGCTTTGCCTGACTTCCCCCTGTCCTTGGGGTACATCCCGAGCTGAACCTCCAGGTGCATCAATCCAGCACAAATTGCGTTATTTTAGGAGCCGGGGCAAATCCCTGCCCACCCCCCAGGCAGGGTCTGATGCAGCCCCGGCAGTTCCCAGGTGCCAGCGCTGGGAGAGGATGTTCCCAGGAGCAGAGCCGGGATGCTCCCGGTTCCTGCGGGGCCCGGCCCTGGCTCGGGGGACAGCGGCGGGGCTGCGGTGTCACCCGCACGTCCCCTCCTGGTGTCACCGCGGTCCCTTCTCTCCCTCCCCAGGCTGCCCGACGGAGTGGGACGGGGTGAGCTGCTGGCCCGCCCTGCCCCTTGGCCAGTCCCGAGCTGTCGCCTGTCCCGACATCCTGAACGTCTTCAAGAAGTCCGAAGGTCTGAATCCAGCGGGGATCGCTCACCCCGAGGGACCCACCCACCCTGCCAGGGACCCCTGTGCCACCCCAGCCCTTCCCTGTGGCCCCGCAGCTCCTGCCTCTCCAAAACAAATGTCCTTGGTGTAAATCGCATTCCAAGCAGGGGGCAGGAAAAGCAGAGATTCGGGATCCAAATCCTTTCATCCTCTGTGGGTGGGGCACCTGGGGACCTCATCCTCCATCCTGGTGGCACCGGGACATCCCCGGTGCCCTCCTTCCCCACACACCATCCCAGCCCTCCCGAGATGTCTCCATCCCTCTTGGAGGGCTGGGAATGAGAGCTCCCACCCAGAGCACTCCAGCACTTCTGCAGTCTCTGAGCACTTCCTCAGACAGGAGTAATTTGGAAAATGCTGGGAAATGTTTGCTTTGGGGCAGGAACAGCTCAGGAGAGGCTTGATGGAGCCCTCACAGGAGAAATGAGCACTTTTATTGCCTTAATTCCCAATTCCCATCCACTGGAGGGATCTGAGCTTGTTTTCACACCCAGCCCAAAGTTTTCCTGGCAGCTCCAGGCACGGGGCCGGAGGGAGTGATGGGGTCCAGAAGGGATGGGGTAGCAATGGGATCTGGGAGGGAGTGATGGTGTCTGGGAGGGAAGGAGCAGTGATGAGATCCAAGAGGAGCAGTGGGATCCAGGAGAGATGGGACAGCCAGGCCACTCTTGCCCCACTCAGCATCACACTGCTGTCCCCATCTGTTCCAGGCTGGGCATTTTGGGGGTGCCATCAGAGGTGACACCCATGGCTGAGGTCCTTCCTTGCCCTGCAGGGTGGATCCAGAGGAACTGCACCAAGTGGGGCTGGAGCCTCCCCAGCCCCCCCTACCACAGCGCCTGCCAGCTGGAGCCCCTCGGCAGCAATGACACCGAGGCCAAGGCACGTGGGACCCCTGGGGCTGTGGGGAGCTGTCCCCATGGCCCCCTTCCCCTCACTGGGCAAGGAACCATGGAGATGTTCCCCTGTCCTTGAGGGGGGAGCTGTCCCTGCTTGTCCCACACCAGCACTTCCCAGTCCATGTCCCCTCACTGCGCTGCTGTCCCTTCCAGAGAGGTCATTTTGTCACCATGAAGGTGCTCTACACCTGCGGCTACTCCACATCGCTGGCAGCGCTGCTCCTGGCCATCGGCATCTTCTCCTGCTTCAGGTAGGGCTGGGAGCTGCTCCAGCCCCACAGGCTGCAGGGACACAGGATAAATCCCAGCAGGGATAGCTGTCAGGACCCATCCCTGCCAACAGGAAAACTGGGAAGCCAGGAGAGGAACGGCAGCGTTGTCCTTCCCTGGTGGCCCTCTCACGTTCTGGTTTTGCAGATCTCTCTGTGCTGCAGGTCTGGGCTCTCCAGAGGTTTCTGGGATGTTCCCTTGTCCCTGAGCAGCCCCAAGCACAGCACAACCCTGCTCTTCCTGATTTTAGAGCAGGAAAGCTTCTCCAGGGCTTTGTGACCGTCACCGGCAGTGATCCCTGGGCTGGGCTCCAGCCTGGGATGGGGACACCAAGCACCTTCTCTGCCCCTGTTGGGGCCCAGCAGATCTCTCCCTCTTGCAGGAAGCTGCACTGCACCAGGAATTCCATCCACATCCACTTCTTCACCTCCTTCATCCTGCGGGGCACCGCCGTGTTCATCAAGGACAGCGTCCTCTTCTCGGACGAGTCCATCGACCACTGCACAATGTCCACGGTAAATCCCAAATCACAGCCTGGGAATGGGGCAGGGAGAGCAACGGGGGCTCATTGGGAAGGGGTTGGTGGGGCCCAGGCTGGATTTAGCACTGCAGAGAGAGAGAGAGAGAGAGAGAGGCTGTGAGATGAAGGAAATTCTGTCTTGGGTGGCCTTGGGGAGGTTCAGCATTTCTGCATCTCCCTCTGTGCAGGGAACAAGTTCTGTCAAAGCTGCCACTGGCCTCAGGCTGAGTGTCCCCAGAGGTGTCCCCAGAGGTGTCCCCAGTTGGGCTAAAGCTCAGCACGGCCCCAGCAGCACCAGGATCTGCTCAGATTTGAGGTTTCCAATAAAAGCAGGAACTCCTGAGTGAAGATACAACACCAAGAGCACCACAGACACAACCACAGGGCTTTTTAAGGTCCTACAAAAGCAGCCCGTGGTCACCTGCCCATGAGGCACAGGCAGAGCAGAACCTGGTGCAGGTGACTTGAGGGACAGGGGCAGAGTCCCTGGGGCTGCACTGAAAGGTCAGCACTGAGAGGTCATCACGGGTGTCCCCAGGAGGGGGGACACAGGGGGGTGACAATCCCGTGTCCCCAGGACAGGCTGTGGTGCACCCTGAGCCGTCCCCCTCCTCCCCTGGCAGGTTACCTGCAAAGCAGCGATCGCCTTCTTCCAGTACTCAGTGCTGGCCAACTTCTACTGGCTGCTGGTGGAGGGGCTGTACCTGCAGACACTGCTGCTGCTCACCTTCACCTGCGACAGGAGCTACACCTGGGGCTACATCCTCATCGGCTGGGGTGAGCCTGGGGACACCCCGGACACCCCTGGACATCCACGGGCAGGAACCAGCCTGGGAATGGCCTGATCTGAGACTCACCTGGCCAGAGGTCCCCAGGGCTGCTCCCAGCATGTCCCACCCCATCATCTCCTGCATGGCCTTGATGGGCACCCACCTGCTCCTCCCGGAGCCCAGAGCTGCTGGGGAAGCCTGGCCTGATCCAGGACAGGTTCTCCCTTCTTCCCACACCCACCTGGGGCTGGGAACACCCATCCCAGCCTGGGTGTGATGCAAGAGCTCAGGGCTGGGAGGGTGGCCAGGAGGTGGCACAGACACAGAACCATCAGTGGGCACCATTTCCTCCTGGAGAAGGTGGGAAGGTTGTCACTTTCCTGCCACTTCCAGAACTGAGCTAGCCACATGTTTCTGGGGACAAGGGACAGAGGGGTGGCACAGGGACTTCCCAGAGCACTGGAGGGACCATCCCTGCCTGTGTCCTGTCCTTGCAGGTGTCCCCGTGGTCACAGTTGGGGTGTGGGTGCTCACCAGGCTCCAGTACGACAACCATGGGTAAGAGCAGCTGCCCCTTGGCCTTCTCCAGGCCACCTCAGCCACGTGTCCCAGTCCAAGTCCTGGGAAATGAACCTTTGGCATGGGATGCTCAGGAGGGGAGGACTGAGGCAGCACTTTATTTAAATGTTATTTCTGTTTTCTGGTGGGTCTCATGGCAAGAGGGGTGCAAAGGGGTCAGGGGGTCACATGGGTCCCAGTGGGTGCCAGAGCCAGTTCTCCTGTCCCATAGGTGCTGGGATGACTACTCCAGCCCGTACTGGTGGGTGATCAAGGCTCCCATCCTCCTGGCCATATTTGTGAGTGTGCTCCCTGAGAGCCCCACCCCAGAGCCAGGGGTCCCATGGGGCCAGGGGACCCAGCCAGGGGTTGTGCAGAGCCTGAGACGTGGCTTCCTGGGACAGGTGAACTTCCTCATCTTCCTCAACGTCACCAGGATGTTGGCACAGAAGATCCGGTGCCCAGACCTCAGCAGAACCCACAAGCAGCAGTACATGTAAGGGGACAGGGCTGTGCCCACCGGGTCTGGGGTCCCAGGGCAGACCCTCCTTGGAGGAGCACAGAGGACAACCTTGGAGCCTCCAAGACCTGCCTTTCACAGAGAACCTACTTGGGGTTAAGACCAAGATTCTGTGGAGGTCTCACAGGGCTGCAGGAGCACCCAGACCCCTCTCACTCTCCACAGGAGGTTGACCAAGTCCACGCTGCTCCTCATCCCCCTCTTCGGGGTGCACTACGTGGTGTTCGCGCTCTTCCCCGAGCACGTGGGCGTGGATGCCCGGCTCTACTTCGAGCTGGTGCTCGGCTCCTACCAGGTGAGATGGGCAGGGGAAGTCCCCATGGTCCCACCCCAAACCCCACCAGGAGCCCCTGAGATGTGGGATGCTTTTAGGAGAGGGTGCCCCCATCCCCCTGGGGCAGGGCACAAGGGACAATCTGGGCCTGGAGAACCTGGCACTGATTTCTTCTGCCCTGTGGGGGTCAGAGGTATGGGAGGAGGTAAAGGAGGGAGGAGATGAGCACAGAGGGGTCCAGCCCCTTCCTTGGGGTGAAAATTGCTCTCCCTGTCCTCTGCAGGGCTTCCTGGTGGCTCTGCTCTACTGTTTCCTCAACGGGGAGGTGAGTGTGTCCCCAGCCCAACCCCGGGCACCACAGCGGGCACAGGGACACCCCAAGGGTGCCCCAAAGCCACACGTGGGCACAAGGACAGTCCCCCCAACCCCTGCCCCCCAATCCCCCCCTGGGTGCTGCCTGGTGTCCCTGGGTGCCAGCACCGTGGTGTTGCTGCAGGTCCAGGCTGAGATCAGGAGGAACTGGGGCAAGTGGCAAAGGTCCATGGAGAGCAACGTCTTCAACCTGGCCACCCAGGACTTCACAGCGTGACCAGGCCAGCGCTCCAGGGAAGAGCTGCTGGAGGAGCAGCTCCATGGCTGTGGTCCCAGAAAGACCCAGCCCCCCTGATTTTGGAGGTTCTGGGTCTAACACCCTCAGAGGGTGGTGGGAACAACCATGGGAGAGGCTCTGCCTGCTCAGTGCTGGTGGATCTTGCACCTGTGGTGGCACCTCACCCCTTGGAGCTCTGCTTTGGGGCAGAGTTTCAGGCAAAGGGAAGTTTTCCACTTTTCTGCCTGAAACTGGGAAGGCAACACAAAATTCCTTTGCCAAAGGACAGCTGGTGGTTATTGTTTGCACTGGGAGGAAAACGAGCGGCCCCGATACTGAAGGGATTCACTGATGGATATTTTCCCCCTTCCTTGCTTTACAAAATTTCCCTTCTGGGGAACACAGGAGCCACCCTGGGGATAGGGGAAGGATACAGAGAGAGGAAAATCCCCACAGCTCTACAAGAGACCCCCAACAGCCTCAGGACCCAGTTCCCCACTTCCCAAAATGCTTCCCTTTCTCCCATGTCAGTTGATTGAACTGGAGATGTTCCCTTGCCAGGAGAGCTCTCCCAGTCCTTTGCACTGAGGAACTTCCCTGGGGTTCATCTTCCAGGGATAAGAAAAGTTTTGCCAATAAAATCCATTCTCAAGTCCAGCCTCGCTTTTCAGAGGGTTGTTTTGCTCCACAAACCCGGAGAATTTGGGACTGGGGGTGCTGCAGGATGAAAATCCTGCCCATGGTGGAATACCTGGAGCTATCTCCCAGGCAATCTCTGGGCAATGCCTGCCCAGTGAAGCTCACAGAGGGGAGATGGAGGAGGAAAGAGAGGAAGAGCTCAAGGTGGGGACACCACGAGCTGTCCCAGAGGTCCTGGGGTGTCCTGTCCCCTCTGGGTCACAGCTGGCCTCACCAGCCCACAGCCTGGCCCTGTCCTCTCACCATGACCATCCTTCATCCTCCCATTCTGAGCTGCTGCCCTGGCCAGTGGTGCCTCCAGGAGTGAGAGAGGCCCCGGATGCCCTCTTGCCAAACTTCCTGGCCTCTCCCATGCTCCCAAGACCGGAGCCACCCGATCCCGGCCTCGCTTCTCACTCTGCCTGGGCTGTCATTTCTCCGTGGTGCCACATGTCCTTCCCTAAATAAACCCCACTTGCTGGCACCTGTCCAGGCTGCAAGATCTCCAGAGATCCTGTCTGGGAGGGCACTGAGAGGGAAACAGAACGCCAGGGCTGATTTGAGGTGAGATGGGAGATGTCCCATTAAAAAACCCTCTAGAGCCAGCACATCCTGAAGCACCAGGAACCCTCCAGAGGAGCTCAGGAGATGGTAAATAAACCCACGTCTGTAGCCAGGAAGGGACCAGAGGTGAATTGAATCCCTCTCCATCATTAGTGAAGATAGGAGCAGGGATGAGGCAGCAGCAGATTGAGCTGGGGATGCTCAGTGGGAACATCTGTTTCCATAAAACATTGAAAGACTCTGGATTTTCACTGATTTCCAGCTGTGAATGGATTTTTAGGGTGATAAATGACCCCAAATGACCCTCTGGGGTTGCTGGGCTTTGAACCCCATGGGACAGGAACCGTATGGGACTTTGAACACCCTGCAGGACAGGAGCCCAGTGTGGATCCAGGAGGGGACTGGGAATCTCCCTTAGCCTGCAGGAAAGGTTTTCCAAAGGTTCCCAGCACAGACCATGTCCTGCAGCTGCAAAAGATCATGGAAAGGGATCACAAAGGGTTGAAAGAGATTTAAAGCTCATGGCAGGGACACCTCCCACTGTCCCAGGCTGCTCCAGCCCCAATGTCCAGCCTGGCCTTGGGCACTGCCAGGGATCCAGGGGCAGCCCCAGCTGCTCTGGGCACCCTGTGCCAGGGCCTGCCCACCCTCACAGGGAGGAGTTTCTTCCAAAAATCCTCATAAACTTGGATATTTTTTCCAACCTAAAGCATCACTGATGGTTTATCCTGTGCTCGGGGAGGCTGAGCCCAGGCAGAGTCAGGTTTCCCCTTTCCCAGCATGGCCGGAGTGCCACAGCCTGGAATCCTCCTCAGCCGCCTGTCCCCGGGGTGCTGTGTGTCCCCGCAGGACCGGAGCGGTGTGTGGGGACAGGGACAGGGGACGGGGGAC
>NC_031796.1:3437698-3440763 GCF_001522545.3 Parus major | reverse complement strand
GCCGGGGCAGGAGCCGGGGCAGGGCCGGGGCAGGAGCCGGGGCAGGGCCGGGGCAGGAGCCGGGGCAGGAGCCGGGCCCGGGGCGATGGGGCCCGGCCGTGATTGGCGCGGCGGGGGACGAATGCCACAGCCAGGCTACCTGAAGGACCCCGCATGTCCTCAGGTTTCACTCATGACCATCTGACAGCAGCAGCAGCTGCTCTGCCAACTCGCCGAGCCAAAGCCTCCAGGAGTCGAAGGAGAGGGAAATTCTGGCCCTAGAAGGTCTCTCCTTGGGATTTCACACTCTCCACCCAACAGTAAGTACTGGGGTCAGCCCTGGGCCGCTGCCAGGGCCCCGGGCAGGGGCTGCAGGGTTTTGGATGTCCTCAGGTTTGTCGCTGTCGCTGTGCCTGGAGCTCTGCCGGCAATGTCCCGGGGTTTGCGGTCCGAGCGCTGGAGGTGGATGGGACCAGGACGGACTCCGCTGTCTCTGGGGGGGTGTTTAGGGCTGGAGGCACCTCCTGGAGCCCCCTGCATGGAAAAGTGTCCGGGACAGGGGAGAAAGTGCCCACAAAGGTGCAGGCAGGGCACGGGGATGAGGGTGGCAGCAGCCAACAGGCCCTCAGTGGCCACAGGGCTGTGTGAGGATGAGAGGGGACACTCAGGGACGTGGCGGGCAATGGGTTCCTGGCCACCCTCCCCACTGCAGTAAAGGAGCCACAGGCAGGGCTCACAAGTCGCAAGGCTCCTTTCTCCTGGCTTCTCCTCCTGGAGGTCTAAATATAAACCCCGGCCTGGGCAAGCCAAGGTTGCAGGAAAGGTCTGCGGGTGCTCCCAGTGTCTCCTTTCGGGAAGGGCCCTGTCCCTGCAGAGCCCCCGTCCCCCGTGGGGCAGCAGGGAGGGACCCCGAGGGCAGAGGGAGGAGGTGGGACCCCTGTGCCATGCAGGAATGGCAGGGATGGGGTGGCAGGGAATGGGAGGCTGTCCCACACTGGGGCTGTGGGCTCATGGGCACAGCCAAAAGGGTGCCAGGGTGAGCCAAGGGTGGGGTTCAGGGCTGGATCCCCCATGGGAATCAGGCAGTGCCAGGCTGGGGTGCAGCTTGGGGGTTTCAGGAGCTGTATCCCCCCTGTGCCAGCTCCCATCAGTCACTGCATGGGCAGGGCCCGCTGTGCACCCCCAGAGTCATTTTGGGGTTAATCCAGGGGACGACAGCCCCCATTCCCCTCATTCTCCTACTCCCCCNGCCCCTGGATCCCTGGCAGTGCCCAAGGCCAGGCTGGACATTGGGGCTGGAGCAGCCTGGGACAGTGGGAGGTGTCCCTGCCATGGCTGGGGTGGCACTGGGTGGGTTTAAGGTCCTTTCCCACCCAAACCATTCCCTGATTTTGTGATCCTGTGGTGGATCCAGCTCCACAAGCCAGGGCACCTCAAATACTCCAGGGTCCCGGAAGCTGGACCAAGCATTGCCCTAATTCCACCCTGGAAACCCAAGGACACATTTTTCTCACCCTGACAAGTGTTGTCAGTACCTCTGGATGCCCCAAGATCCCATTCCCATTGGGATTTACTTGGTGTTGCAGACAGAAATGTGCTCCTGTGCCCTGCTGGGGATCCTTGGTGTCCCCACACCCCACAGGGCAGGAGACACATCCCAGGGTTTCCAGCCTCACTCCAGGCCTGCTCTTGGTCTGGGAAAAGCAAAAATGGACATGTGCAGCTTGAAAAATCTTCCTGTGCTGACAAGGCTGGGCTTGGGGCAGCTGCTGGGAGCCACCAAACATCCCCTGAATTTCCTGCTGTAACCAACAGAGCAAGTGGAAAGTCCCCACAGCCACAGCAGGAGGGTGTCCCTGTCCCTGTCCCTGTCCCTGTCACTGTCCCTGCTGTCCTCACCAGTCAAACCCAGTGCACAGGATGCACAGGGAATGCTCCATGCCCCTGGATCGTCGCTGCTGTTCTCCTGCTGAGCTCCCAGTGGGCTCCCAGTGCCAGCCCTGGGAGCTGCTCTGGTTCTCTCCCTCTCTTCCCTCGCTCTTTCCCTTGGCTTTATCCCCTCAGAGCCTGCTTGAGGCTCCAAGCCAGCCAGAAGAGCCCCAGTTTTTAATTGAAGAGATCCAAGTTATGCCTCCCAAAGCACACCTTTGGCATCCCCTGCTGGAGCTCATCCTGCACCAGTTTTCTCTGGAGAGCTGAATTGGCTCCTGCTCTGCCTTATTCCCAACAGTCTCACAAAGGAAAGGAGAATCGTGAGTCTGAAGCAGAATTAACTCAAGGAACTTCACTTCCCAGCTCCCCGGTGTAAGGACTGCTGGCCTGACCATGGATGTGTTGATTGTGGAGGATGCTGGAGAGGACAGGGGCGAGGGGCTGGGCAGGGAAGGGGATTCCCATGGGATTCAGGATGGGAAAGGCAGGGACTGCAGCTCCACTGAAGCCACCCCAACACCGGGAAGTTTCTCCAGGGTGTTTTGGGACTGGAAAGGCAGAAATGATTCACAGAGGTAGTGGTTTTGGGGAGGTGATGAGCCCCTCTGCTGCTCCCCCCAACACAGCCCCGGGCACCCCAAAAGGGCTGGCCCTGCAAGCTGGGTGTTCCTCCACCCTCTCCTCTTGCACCCCGAGCACCCCACAAACCTCAGAAGTGCCTGGGCTTGGCAGGAGCTGCCAAAGGCCCCGTCAGGAAGCACAAAAGGGGAGACAACCCAGGGGAAATTCCCCCCTGTGTGTCAGCCCGGCCGTGGCTCAGGGGCCCCGCGGGCAGGACAGGTGAGGGACCGGGCCAGGGATGCTCCTGGCGTGTTCTGCTGCAAGAGGGTGGGCGGGGGGGGACAAAAAAGTGACAGACCCCCCTCGTGTGCCAGCAAGAGGAGGAGCGAGGCTGCTCCAGGGCCCCGAGCAATGGGAATGACACTCCCAAAGAGCCACGGGCTCGGGGACAGCTCGGGCAGCGGCGTTGGCACCGAGCGCTCCCCCGCCCTCGCAGTTGTCCGGCTGCCCCTTCCAGCCCCTGTCACTGCCGGGGAGGCGCTGGCCAGGGTCTCTCCCAGCTCCCCTGCAGCTCCCCGGGCCAGCCCCGAGCC
>NC_031796.1:3430187-3433547 GCF_001522545.3 Parus major | reverse complement strand
CAGAGCAGTGCAGGGCACCCAGAGCAGTGCAGGGCACTCAGAGCAGTGCAGAGCCCATGGAAGGTGCTGCTGGAATGGGACACAATTCCAGTGGAATTGTGCATCCATCCTGTTCCATGGAAATGTGCCGGCACAGCTGCTGGGTGTCCTTGTCCCAGAGCAGCAGGAGGCTGGAGAGTGTTGGCTGGCACCAGGAAAAGGCTGGACAGTGTTGGGAGGGCTCCTCTTTGTTTGAGACAGGCAAAAAGCAGTGGAGCTGCATCGTTCCCATAGCAGGGAATTCATTCTCTGTGTACTTAAAATCACAGAATTAGGGAATGGTTTGGCTTGGAAAGGCCTTAAAGCTCAGCTTATTCCATGGGCAGGGATATCTTCCAGTATCCCAGGCAGCTCCAAGCCCCATCCAAGCTGGCCTTGGACACTTCCAGAGATCCAGGTGCAGCCACGGCTGGATTTCTCTGGGAAGTTCATTCTAGCCCCTCAGCACACTCCCAGGGAGGAATTCCTTCCCAATTTCCCGTCCATTCCTGCCCTCTGGCAGTGGGAGCCATTCCCTGTGTCCTGTTCCTCCAGTCCTTGTCCCAGGTCCCCAGGTCCAGCCCACGCAGCCACCCCAGCGCCCTGTGCTGCTGCCCTGGGTGACCAAGGAGGGCCTTGGCAGGAGCACTGCGGTGGCACCTGAGGAGCAGGAACTGCATCTGTGTCCCTGCTCTGCCTGGGAAACGACATCCAGCACTGCTGGGCTGGCTCTGGAATCACTTCCCAAGGGCTTTCAGCAGACTGAACCCCTGGCTGGGTTCGGGGTGGATTTCAGGCAGCCCATGGTGATGGATGCGCTTGGAAACCTCCCACATTCCTGCTGGCACACTTGGCTTGGGCCACGCTGCAGGCAGAGCAACAAACCCCACCCAGAGCAGGGTAAAGAGCCACGGTGGTGACAGGAACCGGCACTGGGGACGTGTCACTCACGGGAGCCACCAGTGCCAGAGGTGTCTGAGCCACACAGCCCCGCCAAGCACTTAAAACCCTCTGCAATTCAAATGATAATGCTGGAAAATGAATTTATTTTTTTCCTCACTCTCTATGTCTTCTGAGCCCACCACTATTTTAAAATAGAGTGGGAACAGACTTGGGGGGACTTAATTTTCTTAATGGTATTGTTTTCTTGTGCAAATCACCCACCCTCTGCCTTTAAAGCAGCCTAAAAACCCAGTGAGTTCCCAGAACCACCGTGGTGGGGGAATTCCAGCATCCCACAGCGTCCTAAGAGCCCTTTGTGTGTAAAGGGAAGTTTTGGAGATTTCCTGTATCAGATGGTTTTTGGAATGGAGTTACAGTGTAGAATTAAGGGATCAGTATTTATCCAGGGATGGAAGCTTCAAACTCTTCAGTGGCACTGAAAGGGATGTAAATTTGTTTATAAAATTGTTGATTTTGTCTGGCACAACTGAGGGTGCTTATCCAAGTTCCTGAGAGAAACAACTGTTATAAATGCAAAGGCAATTTCTTGATTATAAATGAAAAGAAAGATTTATTAATAAACAACAGAAAGCGACAATGATAAAATNCAGAGGGAAGTTTGCCGAGGAGCACAAGCATTTCCTGCCCTGCTGTCACGGGCACTGATGGAGCTGTCAGGACCAGCCCGTGGCAGCCGAGGGATGGAACTGTGGCTGCCAGCAAGGGACAACAATTCCATAAAGCCCTGGGGAGGACAGCAGAACATCCCAGTCAGTCCCATTATCCTGGGGAAATCCTGGGTGGGTTGAGGCAACACAGGAGCTGCCCCCTCTGGTCCCTTCCAGGAAAAATGCTGGATTTCTAATGGTTTGAGGGGAGAGAAGTATATTTACAGGAACTGATTAACGAGCACAAAGTCCTGCCTTGACTCCACTGTGCTAATATTCAAATAGCATTTTCTACTTTCTGATGCATGCAGAAGGGTCCAGTTCGGGCAAAAGGGCTCTGTGGAGTCCCTTGGGCAGCTCCAGCTCAGGAGCTCCCACTCAGGGAAATTTGCTGGATTTGGGGTAGGAGAGAGCGCGGCAGAGCCATGAGGAGACACCCAGCACCTTTTCTGTTTGCAGCAGGTTGGAATAATGAGGTGGTTTCTGTGCAGGGAGAAAGGGGAGAAGGTGATGGATGCTCTGGGAAGTTGTGAGGGAAAAGATCCCAGTTTAGCTCAGGAGAGAGCAGGGAGGATGCTCAGCCTCTGTGCCTGTGCCATTGCCTCCCTCCTGGGATTCATAAATCCCTGGAAACATTTTGCTTTTGGGTCCCCATTCTCCATTTCCAGGTGGATGTGAATGAGGTCCCTTGGGCTGTGAGGCTCAGCATCTGTGACAGCTCCAGGTGCTCCGTGCTGGTCCTGGTTTGCAGGTCTGGTCCAGGGAATTGGGATCCAGAGGCTGCAATGGGAAAAGGGGCATCCTCCAGCCCTGGGAAGTTGCAGAGCTCCCGATACTGCAAATCCCAGGGGGGCAGTGGGGCTGGAATCTGCCCCTGGTGCTGTGCTGGGGATCTCTGGGGGAGCTGGTGTCACTCCTGGCATCCCCCAGGGGGGACATCCCTGCCCCCCGTGCCCCCGAGCCTGGGGGACTCCGGGGGCAGCAGGTCACTCCAGCCCCACGCCATCCTCCCTTCCCCCTCGCTGTCCCCTCGCTGTCCCCTCGCTGTCCCCTCGCTGTCCTCCCAGCACGGCTCAGATCTTTTCCAAGCCCTGCTGGCAGGGAGGAGCCGCAGCTCTGGATGACACCCGAGTGCAGGGTGGGCAGTGGGCAAGCGCAGGGTCCCCACTTTAACCCTTCCCTGGCTGTTCAAGCCCCCCAAAATAACCCCGAAGCGCCGGCCAGCCCGGTGTCCCCTTTCCAGCGATTCCCCGTCCCCCAGCAGGGACAGCAGGAGTGGGGATGGGGTTGCATCCCCGGCTCCAGGCAGGAACGGGTCCGTGCGTGGCTGCAGGATGGTGCAACCTCCTATTTCCATCCGCGGCCGGGGAGAGTATCCCAGGATTTCACAGCTCCCGGGCTGTGTGTGCCACCCCGCCCCAAGCACAGCAGGTACAGCTCAGGGCACCGAGCCCCCGGAACTCCAGAGCAGCAGCGATCCGGGAATTGCAGGGAATTCATTCCCACAGGGGTTTGATTCTGGCGCAGGAGCCGAGGCGCCTCTGCAGGGCTGGATTTTTGGGGTTGGTGTCCCTGGAGGAGCTGAGCCCTTGGAGGTCCAACACGGAGGATTTGGCTCTCCAAAGGAAGGCAGTGCCGGGATGGGCTCGGCTGAGTCTTTGCAAGGAGCTGGAGGAGGGAGCAGCACCGTTTTTAGCAGGTGCAGAGCACCCAGAGCAGTGCAGGGCACCCA
>NC_031796.1:3408127-3426757 GCF_001522545.3 Parus major | reverse complement strand
GAAGGGGCTCTGAGCTCTCCCTGGAGCTTCTCCTCTCCAGGTGAACATTCCCAGCTCTCCCAGTCTGGCTCCAGAGGGGGTCCTGGTCTCCTCTGGCCTCACCCCACAGAATCCCTCCCCTCTCCTTCCCTGCTGCCCCGGGAAGGCAGCCCAGGACAGGACTGGGGGAAAGCTGCTCCTGGAGGAGCGGGGATGTGCAGGGGAGGGGGATGGTGTCCATGCAGAGCTGGGGACATCCCCGAGCTCCCAGAACTGAGCTGTGACAGCCCCAAACCGTGCGGGACCAGCTGGGCCCCTCTGCCCCACCCTGCCCCACATGATGGGGATGCAGAGGGAGGGCTTCTCCTGTGGGCATCAGCCCCGGGAGCCCTTGGGGTGGAGGTGGTGTCTGCGGGGGCTGTGGGAGGCACGGAGGGGATGCTGCAGGATTGTGCTGGGCTGCTTTGGGCTGGGCTGTGACAGGCTGTGAGTGCTGGGTGCTAACACAGCTCCGAGCAAGGCCAGCCCTGAGCCCGCTTGGCACCGTCTGTCCCCTCGCTGCCCTGGTCACACGAGTCCCTTGTCCCACACTAATCCCTGCCCAGGGCCCCGGGCCTGGCTCTGCTCTTCCTGCTGAGTGAAGCTCATTTACACCTGCTCGGGGCCGGGCCGGGTGTTTTCTCTCTTGGACTCGTGTCCCGGTTGGTCTCTGCGGGGTTTTTTTCGGGATGAGCCTTGCAGGGCAGCTTTACAGGTGAACTTCTCTTAGTTCAGGTCAGGGCTGCTCCTTGAGCTGCGTTTGGATGGTCTCATCCCACTGCTGCTCCTGATGTCTGTAGGATCTCCTGGGAGCAGCATCCACCCTTGGCACACCCCCAGTTGTGCCTGTCCCAATAACCCAGTCCTGAGTGTGGTGGGGGGAAACTGCATCACTCTGGGCTCTTTCTGTGAGCAACTCCAGGGCTGCAGATGCTCCCCCAGAGGACAGGAGACTGCAGGTTTGCAGGTGATCCCCCAGAACCTCCCTTAGGGAGGGAGAAGCTGGAGCCTGGGTCAGACAGGTGGGGGGACACCCCAAGCCCCTGTGTCCCCCAGGGCCAAGAATGTCCTCCCCTCTTTTCCTCGGCCCATGGGAGGTTATTTTCTGGGCAGAATGAAGTGCCTGGATGGGGTGACTTTTCCAGCAACCTCAGACAGGACCTGCCACCTTCTGTCCTGTTATACAGAACCTCTTACACATCCCTGGGAGCTCCCAGACCAGTCCTGTTATTTTGGTGCCTGATTCCTTTGTGTGCCCTCAGAGCAGCAAAAATATCAGTGGGAACTGAATTCTCTCCAAGTGCAGCCCAAGCACCCCTCAGCCAGGAGCTGCTCCCATCTCCCTGCTGGCAATTCCTGATGCAGGAACTGGGGGTTGAGATGTTCATCCAGGACATGCCATGGGCAGTGTCCCGAAGCTGCAGTTCTGTGTCACAGCAAACAGGACTCATGCAGCTTAGCTGGGTGGCCAACATTTAAGAAGCAAATAAATCAGTGCTCTGTAGAGACATTTTAAGTGATTGATTTCCCAGCAGGAAGGATGATGGGGCAGGGATCTTCCCTAATCAGGGACTCTTGGAGGACTCAGGTCCTGGAGAGCTGGGCCAGAGCCCCGAGGGAGCTCGTGGGTGATTTGTGCCCAGGGCAGCACCTGTCACTGGGCCTGAGCTGCCTTTACCTATGGAGGCGCAAAGAGTTTGATCTGGGTTATTTATAGGAGCTGCTAAAAATGTGCCAGGATGTGGCAGGGCAGGGGCAGGGGCTGCTCCTGTTCCCATGGCCCGGGACTGGTCCCTGGGTGGGATCCTTCACCTGGGCTGGGGGACCCGGCCGTGTCCCCCCCTTGTCCCGGCTGCACCGGGGTGGGACCGGCCCCACTGGGGACAGGGGGTGCTGGGCTGAGCCCCCACGGAGCCTGGGCTTGGCTTTGGTTCCGAATTCGGGCAGCAACCAGAGATGCTGGAGGCTTCCCTACTGTGGTGTGTGGGATGTGGACACGGGATTAGCCCTGCTCCTGCTCCCTGGAGCTATCCCATCTTCTCTGGGTGGCCCCAAAGGGCTCAGAGAAGGACCAGGAGCTGCAAAAGACACCAAAAAGCCACAAAGAATTCCCATGCCGGGGCAACACCCCCCTTTGAGCCTCTCAGTGTAACGCCAGGCAGCGCTGCCCGGTCCCAGCATCTCCCCGGGGCTGCCGGCCCCGCTCCATGGGCCGGGGAGCGGCTCGGTGGCTCCGGCCCAGCCGCAGGGACAGGGACACAGCCGGGGCTGCTCCCGCCGGGTCAGGAATGAGCAGAGTCATGGGGCTGCAGAAACCTGAGCCCGGCGCTGATCGCTGGTGGCAGCTGGAGGCAGAGCGGGGACAGCGCCCCCGGCCCGGGCTCCTCCCGACAGCTCGGCAAATGCCCATTTCCAGGGAAATCGCCCAGAGCAACGAGCTCCTCTGAGTCCTCAGAGCTGGCAGAGAGGTGGGAAGGTCCCCCGTGGATACTGTGGGTCCTGCTGGGTCATGGGTGTTGCTCCCCCGATGATCCCGATGGATCCGTTCCCAGCTGGAATCCTGTGGAATTGCTGTGATCCCCTGCACCAGCGCTTTCCCACTGGGATTTGGGGTGATAAAGCCAGACACAGCCCTGTGCTTTTTGGCTTTTTGGCTTTTCTGAGCCCCCTGTTATCCAGAGCTGCTCAAGGGGAGCAGGAAGTGGGTGTAATCCAGAGTAACTCCATCAGAAGCAGCACTGGCAGCACCTCTGCCCCTGCCTGGGCATTGTCCCCTCCCAGACACACCTGGGGCCCCAAATTCCCTTTTTGCTCACTTTGATGAGGTCCCACCTCTGGGGTCCATCCACGCCCTCCCTCCCCATGGGGCCCTGCTCTGGGCTCTGTTTTGCAGCAGTTGGGGCCACAGGTTGGGCTGGGGTCAGTCTCCACTTTGCAGTGATGTGACTCAGTTTGTGCCATTAAATAACCCCGTTCAGCAAGAACAAAACTCTCCCTAAAGCAGATGGAGTCAGAGAATCCTTCAGGTTGGAAAAGCCCTCAGAGATCCTCAAGCTCAACTGTTCCCCCAGCACTGCCAAGGCCACCACTGGCCCCTGGCCCCAAGTTCCACATCCCCATGGCTTTTAAACCCCTGCAGGGATGGGGACTCCACCACTGTCCTGGGCAGCCTGTTCCAAAGTCTGACCAACTTTTCCAATTTAAACCTCCCCCAGCACAGCCATTCCCTCTCCTCCTGTCCCTGTTCCCTGGGAGCAGAGCCCACCTCCCCGGCTGTCCCCTCCAGCCAGGGACTTGTGGAGAGACAGAAGGGCCCCCTGAGCCTCCTCTGCTCCTGCTGAGCTCTCCCCATCTCCATTTCCAGTCTCTTTTCCCACCAGGGCTGTAAATATCCAGTTTTCCCTAATCCCAAAAGGCTGAGGATTTGCAGCTCTCAGCACAGCAGGGCTGGGGCTGTAGGGAGTATTGATCCTGGAGGTTTTTTGGGGGCAGGTGCTTGGCAGCTTCACAGAAAGTTTGGGTTTGCCAGTGGGATGCTTGGTTTGGGAGGGTGAGGCACAGAGGCACAGCTGTCCCAGTATCCATGAAAAGCAGGGTTGAGTTTTATGGAATATTGGCTCATACCCCACACAGTATGGTAGTTATGGGGCATTATCAAGGCACAGGGGCTCAAAGCAAGAACCTCTGTGGTGTTGGGGGAGCCTCTGCCAGCATCTCCACTTCTCCCAGGGCATGGCAGACTCTTCCCACAGGTGCAGCCACTGCTCTCCTCCACACTTCCCTCTCTCCAACCCTTTTTGTGCAGCAGAACATCCTCACCTCTCCTAACCCACCCAACTTATTCCTTCTGGGAAGTCATCCTGATCCTTGTTACGTTCAAAAGTGCCATTACTACTTCACTTTTTGGCTCAGGATATGTCTTTAACACTTCCTGGGAGCAGAGCCACCCAGCAGTGCAGGTTCCTCGTGCTTCCCATGGCTGGGAGCTGTGCCAGGGGCACGGCCCTGCAGGGCCCAGCTCCTCTGGCTGAGGAACCTCTTGTTTAGGGCACCACAGGTCCCCTGCAGGAGCAAAGCTGTTGATACCCTGCCAAGGGGAGGCAGCTGGAGCGGGGCTGCTGCTTCCCAAGGTGTTTGGTTGTGTTGAAACACCGTGTTTGTGTTGTGGAATTGCGTGTCTGACACAGCCAGGTGGGTGACAGGGACACCAGGTGGTGACAGGGACACCAGGTGGTGACAGGGACACCAGGTGTCCCAGCCTCATGGTGCCTCCTGACTGGAGGCAGAATCACAGAATCACAGAATTAATGAATTGGAAAAGACCTTTGAGATCTTCAAGTCCAACCATGACCCAACACTCTCTTGTCACCCAGACCATGGCACTCAGGGCCACATCCAGCCTTTCCTTAAACATCTAGAGGGATGGTGACTGCAGCACCTCCCTGGACAGCCCCTTCCAATGCCCAATCTTTCTGGGAAAAAATTGATGTCCAGCCTAAACTTCCCCCGGTGCAGCTTAAGGCTGTGTCTCCTTGTCCCATCACTGTTCTTGGGAGCAGAGCCTGCCCCTCCTGTCAGGGAGTTGTGGAGAGCCAGGAGGTCCCATCTGAGCCTCCTCCAGACTGAGACTTCCCAGCCCTAAATGGGAATGGGGGTCTGGGAGGAGCAGGAACACAGGGGGTGCTGCGTGATCCACACATGATGACCTTCCCTGCGAGCTCAGTACTTCTGCCATAAACCCATTTGCTCAAACCCCACTGAGACCCTGCCACCAAATGTCCCCAAGATGTCCCCAGCTGGTATTTGAGCCAGTTGTCCCCTCAGGCTGGGCACGGGTGGCCCGGAAGCAGAATGAGAGGATGGCCGGCCTGCCGCACATCCCGGGCCCCGAAAACCTGCGCCCCTTCACCCCGGCCTCGCTGGCCGCCATCGAGCAGCGCATGGCCGAGGCCGAGGCGCTCCGGATAAAGCGGCAGCACGTGGAGATGCCCGAGGAAGAGGAGATCAAGCCCAGCAGTGACCTGGAAGCCGGCAAGAACCTGCCCCTCATCTATGGTGACCCACCCCTGGAGCTCATCGGGACCCCCCTGGAGGACCTGGACCCTTTCTACAAGGACAAGAAGGTGAGGGCCAGAGCTTTGCCCTAAGGTGTAAGTCCCAAGCAAAAGACCAAGCAGGGACCTCCTGTGCTTTCCACCATGCTTACCTGAGCCCATCCTGGTGATCCACCACCCCAGACTGCTGTGGTTGCTTCTCTTCCAAAGCAGAGAGGATGTCCAAGCCTTTGGAGCTCCAAACATGCAGAGGGATCTCCCCTCCCTTGGTCTGTGGTGTTTTGGGGGGTGCAGAAGGACTAACCAGCCCCTCTCTTTTCTCCACAGACGTTCATAGTCCTCAACAAGGGCAAGTCCATCTTCCGCTTCTCAGCCACCCCTGCCCTCTACATGCTGGGCCCCTTCCACCCCATCCGCAGAGGAGCCATCAAAGTCCTCATCCATTCATATCCTTGATCTCTGGGATGCTGCTCCATGGCCAGGTCAAACCCTGGTGCTCAGATCCAAACAGGACAGGGACAAGGGAAGGTGTTCATGATGGGGTGGTGAGGAAACTTCTGGGTCCCCAGCACAGCCAGGACCTGCTGTCCAGTGCTGTAGTCTGAGGAGTAGCACCTTGGTGGCACCGACAGCTCGCTCTTGGTTGGAGAAGGGAGGAATCAGTTTGGATGGAGAAGGGAAGAAGCTCAAGGGGTGAAGCTTCCTAGGGAGAGGCTGAAGGGGTTTGAGGTTGGGGCAGACTTGGAAAGGAAGGGAAATGCTCATGGGTCAGGGGATCTGGTCCCACTGGGAGGTGGGTGAGCAGGGGAGCTCCAAGGAGGCTTTGGGAGAGGGAAGCAGAGGAATCAGGACAGAGAAGGAAAGGCATGAAAGGAGCCCAAGAGCATGAGGGACACTGCAGGGTGGGTGGAAATGATCCCAGCAGAGCTCTGGAAAAAGTGGGGATTCATGGCCATGAGGGAGGAGGAAAAGAGGGAGGTTTTGTGGCAGAGGGGTCGGGGTCTAAGCCTAAGAGTTAGAGCTTTCTAGAAAGGGGCTGAAGGTTTTTGAGGTCTGGAGCGACTGTGAAAGGAAGGGAAAGCTGTACCCCAAGGGGATGGAGAGGAAGGAGCACAGGGGGTGGAATGGGAGGCAGAACAAGCACCACAGAGCTGGGAAGGGGAGCAGAAAGGAAGGGAAGGGGCTGGGCCCCTGCATGGGAACAAAGAGGGAAGGAGGAACTTGGGAGCACGGGACTGAGGTAGGAGGAGCAGGGCAGGGTGAGAGACCAAGGTGGCAGCCAGGACAAGAGGAACAGGAACACTTGGCTTCCTGACCATGGGAAGGGGGGATCCAGGCACCACCCAGAGCATTTGTCCTTGACCAGGTTTTAAATTATTCAGCATGTTCATCATGATCACCATTTTAACCAACTGTGTGTTTATGACAATGAGCAACCCCCCAGCGTGGTCCAAGAACGTGGAGTGAGTCCTGAGACCTCCCCCAGCCACGAGGACAGCCCAGCTTGGCAATGTCCCTCAGGAGGGACAAGACCAAGGCTGGGATAGGGGGGTGGGGATCTAGGCACCCTTCAGAGCAGAAGTGTCACTGGGAGGTGCTGGTGGCCCTCAGAAGGGATATCCACACTCTCCACTCTGCATAGGGCATTGAAGAGTGAGAACGTTTCAGAGCTGCCCAAAATCAGGTGGGGTCCCCATGTCTGGAGAGCCCTGAGGAGTAAGTTGGGCTGGGCTGGGCTGGGCTGGGCTGGGTCAGCACTGTCAGTCTGGAGAGGCTGAGCTGATCCACCTGTCCAGGGACCATGGACAACTCAGGGGAGAGAGGAAATCCAGCATTTTCTGCTGTGGTTCTGCACAGTCAGGTCTCAGCAGGGCTTTACAGAGAGCATGGGGGTGGTGGGACATCAGCAGGGACAGAGGTGTTGCAGAATGGTCACCACAGGGATTGGTACCTCGAGATGTCCCAACCCACCTTACAAGGTGAAGTGAAAATCTCTCCTAGTGTTGAAGCACCCCAAAAACCCATCAGCCCCCAAACTCAAGGTATTTCCTCTGGGAGGGGTGGACAAAACCTTAGACCTGGGCAGGTGTCTCCTGAGTGATCAGTCCTGTTTCAGATATGCCTTCACTGGGATCTACACCTTCGAGTCTCTCATCAAGATCCTGTCAAGAGGCTTCTGCATCGATGACTTCACATTCCTGCGAGACCCGTGGAACTGGCTGGACTTCATGGTCATCTCCATGGCGTGAGTCCGGTGGGATGGGGAGGACAGGAGGGAAATTTGGAGGAATGAGGAGTATTCCGGGCAGAGCCCCTGGAGCTCTTCCCTCTCCTGTCCCACAGCTACATTACTGAGTTCGTGGACCTGGGGAACATCTCCGCTCTCAGGACCTTCCGTGTCCTCCGTGCCTTGAAAACCATCACAGTGATACCAGGTGGGAATTAGAGAATTGGCCTCCCCTCTGTGCCTTCCCTGAGCTCAGGTTCCCAGCAATTCCTGGTTCTTTTGGCAGCTCTAAGAGAAAACAGAGGAAATGAGGTATTTGATAAATTTTCCACGTAATTTGGCTTTTGGGTCAGGTGCTGCTGATTTTACATCTTGAAATCAGCTGCACTCATCAGGTTGTTTGGCAGCCCCTGAAGAGGCAGATGTGATGTTTTTAAGGCTCCTTGGAGATGAATTAAGGGAATTTGTGCTCCCAATGGATTTATGGGTTTGACAAACCAAATCTCTCTGTTTTGTGCCCACTGTTGGCTGTTCTGGTGCTGAGGCTGAGATATTTAACAGGTATTGCTTTAACATCACCCGAAACATCCAAACTCGTGTGAGGAGCACCTTACCAAATCCGTCTGATTGCTGATTTCCAAATTTGATACCATTTCAACACTGTGCTTTCAACACCTGGTGCAAGCACACAGAAATCTGAAGCATGAGATTAAACTGAAAATGAAAATTCTTTGTGGTGAATAAATCCTTGTGGTGCCCCTGCAGGCTCCAGATCGTGAGGGTTCACATTTGAGTGGTTTTTTTCTTCATCAAACAGGCTAAAAATTGCATTGAGCAAAATGTAAACTTCTGCTTCTTTCTGGAATGACATCCCCAAGGGCTCTGCAGAAATAGCAATGGCAAAAATAAGCTGGTTTAGAACATCTGACCTTGGTCAGGCCCTTGGAGAACAGGATTTTACCTAAATAGTTTGGGGAACAAGGAGCTGGCAGGAGGACAGGGCTAAAAATCATTTCCTTGGGGAATTTTTTCCATGTGAGAAAGCTCTGGGCTCAGAGAAGCTCTAAAGATGAACATTGGGATGTCCCAGCATTGCCCATCATCCATGCAGACCTTGGCTGATAGGAACTCCATCCTCCATGGAAAAGTCCCACTGAGGATCTGTGGATGAGCCTCCTCTGGGGAGGGAACAGTGATGTTGGGGGGAGAGATGGGTTAATCCAGATGCAGATGTCACTTTGCCACCTTCACTCGGGCACACTTGGGATTTTCCAGCTTGAAGGGATCAGGATGAGGGGTCTGGCTGGGCTCTCAACCACCCAGGGACAGCAGTTAGACCCAGAGGCTTTCCTGGAACTGGGAAAGGTACACAGGGTCATCCAGCTGGGGCAGCAAAGAGCTTCTCCATGTTCCACTCTAAAGTGCTTCACTCCAGTGGTTTGGCACAAAAAATGCCAGATTGTGGCATTTAGGGCAAAAAGAAAATCCAAAAGAATTGATGGCTTCCAGACTGGGATGGGCTTTGGTCTGGATACCCCAAGGCTGGGATGGGGAAGTCACCAGCACCAACCCAAAGGTGACAGTTCTGGGGGGCCCAGCCGTGTGTGGGGACAGAGCTGGGATGTGATCTTTGGGACCTGAACTCGGTGGTGACACACGTCCCCACCAAAGCCAGCACCTTTTGGGGACACCACAGCCTGCTCCCCACAATTAACAAACCAGCAACCAGCTTAGTGGTGGTGCCTCCCCCCAGGGCTGAAGACGATCGTGGGGGCTCTGATCCAGTCGGTGAAGAAGCTCTCGGACGTGATGATCCTCACGGTTTTCTGCCTGAGTGTCTTCGCCCTCATCGGCCTCCAGCTCTTCATGGGGAACCTCCGGCAGAAGTGTGTGCGGTGGCCTCCCCACAACAGCACCTTCCTGGAGGATTTGGGGCTGGACAACGACACCTTGGTCAACTCAACCTTCTATGACTTCATGGATGACTTCACTGGGAACTTCACCGGGAACTTCACCGGGAACTTCACCAGTAACAGCACCTTTGACTTCGAGGCCTACATCAGCGATGAAGGTAAAGCTCCTGCAGCCCCTTCTCCTCTGAGCCCTGACCCTGGTTTGCTCCTCAGTTTTCTGCTCCTGTTGGCCACTCCAAGGCTTGCTCACATGGATCTTCCTGCCAAGGCTGGTGGGTGGAACAGGCTGTGCACCCTCACAGAAGGGACAGATGAGATCAAACTCCCCTAGACAGGGAAAATGAGGTCCACCTGGGCAAGCTAAGCTCTTCCAGGAAGGTTTCACAACAGGAAGGTTTGGATGGACCAGTGTCTCCATCTCTCTCATTTGATGGTCAGGGCCAATGTCCCATCAGGGTGGTTACAGCAGGGAGACCAAACCCTTGAGGAGCAGGTGGAACTTTGGGTGGAAAACCAGAGGAAAAGATGCAGGAATGACATTTTTAACCCACTTTTCACTATCTGGATCCTTCCCCAGGTACCACAGTCCCCAATGAATCCTTTCTGCAACATCACAAAAGCCTCAGGAGGGGAGGGAGGAAGGGAGGCGTTGGGACAAAACACAAGTCCTCAGGAAGGTCTAAGGCGCTCCTTTCCTACCCCTTCGTTGAAAATTTTGCCCAAAGCGTGGTGGGTTTTTAGTTTGTTCTTCAGTTTTGAGTTTTTTAAACTCCATGAAAATGTTAAACCTCAGCAAATCTGCCTGGTAGAGCTTCAGGGTGGCAGGGTGCCCCACAGGGATGCTCCACATCTCATTCAGGACACTCAGCAGAGCTCAGAAGGCTGGGCTGGGTCTCAGCTGAACTCCTTTGGCCCTACAATCAGCTCTGGCATTCATTACGGGAAGGTGTTGGTAGGGGACAAGTTCAGTCCAAAGGATCTGATGAGCTCCATGCCAAGAGCTGCCACCCAAGGCCATGAGTGCAGCAGAGCAGCTGCTGGGGCCAGGCCAGAAACCTGGAATTGCACAAACAGGATATTTCCTCCCACACAGAGAAGCCTCATGGCAAGGAGGCAGGCAGAGCCAGGGAGGATTCAGGAAGCTCCACAAGTCCTGGGAGGGCTGTGCTGGGTGATGTTCGGGATTGGATCCAGCTGCCCTCTGCCATACCCAAGTCTGGGGTCTGCAGGTGCTCCTCTGTGGCCCTGGGGCAGGTGACCTGTGGTGGCACTGCTTGGCAGCTCCTGTGGCTCTGGGTCTGTGCTGGAGCCGTAAGGAAAAGCTTTACGGACCCCTGGTCTGTGAGCAGGGTTGGGGGTGTTCCCACCAGCAATGGGAGCAGCAGCAGAAGGTGTAGCCATGGAGCAGGAGCAGTTTCCCCAGGTTTTTCTGGGACTCCTGCAGTGCCCCATGTTTGGTGCTTCCTGCAAATGCCCCGATTTCCCAGGAAAACAGGCCAGCCCTGATCCTTTGACCTCATGTTAACCCATTTTCCAGATGGCCTGGCCCTGGCCAGATTCAGAGCTGTTTCCATGCTTGGGAGGAACCTGGTTGGATTGATGAAACAATCCCAGGAACTCCCTGAGACAGGGCTGAGACAAACAACAAAGTCAAGAGGGAGTAGATACCCATGTGCCTGACACTGGGAGTCAGCAAATTCCCCTGGGATTGTCAAGGAATTTTCCTGACAGCAAGTTGCACCCAAGAGTTTGAAAATCGATGTTTGTGCTTATTCATTTATTTATTTATTTTTATTCCTTGCTCTTTCCCCACCTGCAAAGCCAATTACTACTTCCTGGAGGGAGCCCTTGATGCCCTGCTCTGTGGGAACAGCAGCGACGCTGGGTGAGTGACACCCTCTCCTCTGGATCGCTGGGAGGGGACAGGGAGCTGGCACAGCTCGTGGGACCCCTGATGCTTGGGATGGGACAGGGTGGGAGCTGGGAATGTGGCTCTGCAGGGGAGCAGTCCAGGAATCCCAATGGATCAGCTTGGGGACCATCCTGAGGGTATCAGTTGGATCATCCCAATGGTATCAGAGGGGGTATTGATCCAGGCATCCCAAGTGTAGCAGCTTTGGGGCTATCAGCTGGAGCATCCTGAGGTATCGGCTTGAGGGGGGATCAGTCTGAGCATCCCAGTGGTACCAGCTCCAGGGTATCAGTCTGGCCATCACAACACTATCAACGTTAGGTGGAGTCAGTTCAGGCATCCCAAATTTATCAGCTCGAGGGGTCTCAGTCCGAGCATCCTGCCTGTATCAGTTTTGGGGGGATCAGGTGGTACCAGTCCAGACACCTCCTGTCTCATCCTGGAGGGGAGGGTCCCCCGCTGCACCCCCTCTCTGTAGGGGTGGGTTTGGCTGTGTGCCAGGGTCTCATCCCTGCTGCCCCCCGGCAGGAAGTGCCCCGAGGGCTACGAGTGCATGAAGGCCGGCAGGAACCCCAACTATGGCTACACCAGCTACGACACCTTCAGCTGGGCCTTCCTGGCCCTCTTCCGCCTCATGACCCAGGACTACTGGGAGAACCTCTTCCAGCTGGTAGGCACCGCCCCTCCATCCCTGTGCAGGTGTTCCTCTTCTTTCCCTGCTGCCCCTGAGGTGAAGGCACTGACTGGAAGCCTCTGGGTCCTTTTCCTGTGTTTTGTGGATCCAGCCAGGATCAGTGGAGATGGGGATGGTGCCATTTACTGCTTCTCTACCATGGGAGTGCAGTGCATTTCCCACAGTGCTGTCAGCTCTACCATGGAAGTCAGGGATTGATAAGATTCTCCAGAGCATCTCTGGTTCGAGCTGAGGGACAGGATGAGGAGGAGAAGCCATGTCACTTGTCCCCTCATTGAGTTGTCCTCTAGGAGGACACCACAAAACCCCAGCTGACCCTGGCTCCAGAGGCTGGCCAGGTAAAAGGGATCCTACACCTAAAGCTACCCCTGTCCTCTGGAAAGGTTTGCCCAGATGATGATCAGAGTCAGAAAAGGACCGTGTTGGCCTGGAGGTGAGACCTGAGAAGGTGGGGGCTGAGCAAAGCGGGTCAGTGATGGAATACTGGTCCCACTTCCATCGCTCCTAGCCCTTGGGAACCTTGGGAACCAAGGCTTCCCTCTGCCTCCCACCAGTCCCAACACAGTGCCTGGGCCTGCAGGAAGGTCCACTGGGCAATGACCAACCCTTGGAGAAGACAGGAGCAAAATGTTTCCCTCTTACCACAAGCAGGAGGGTGTCCCAGGGCAGCACCAGGAGCGTCACCAAAGGGACATTGTGACATCCCTGCCACCTCTTCCCACAGACACTGCGGGCAGCAGGGAAAACCTACATGATCTTTTTTGTGGTGATCATCTTCCTGGGCTCCTTCTACCTCATCAACCTCATCCTGGCCGTGGTGGCCATGGCTTATGCTGAGCAGAACGATGCCACCATGCTGGAGGAGCAGCAGAAGGAGGAGGAATTCCAGCAGCTCATGGAGCAGCTGAAGAAGCAGCAAGAGGAGCAGGAAAGGCTGGTGAGTGGGAAGAGTGGAGGTCAAAATGAGGGGACTTGGGAATAGGGAGAAGAAATGGAGACAGCAAGCATGGTGTAAAATCCAAAGAAAAACTCCATTTGGTCCATAGGAAATAGAAAATGAAGTGACTATTTTGGGCATCACATCTGAATCAAAAAACTGCTGCTATCATGGGTGGAGACAAAAAAGGCTGAAAAGATCAAATTTCCACATCCAAACCCCAGCCCAGGGTGCAGAGAGGCAGCAGAGAGGGGCAGCACAGGGGTGAGGTGTTGTTTGAGAGGTGGAGGAGGCAAGGGACATAAAAGGGCTCAGAAGTTCCAGTTGATCTGCAGCACATCAGGAATCCTGGCAGGAGCCCAGCTCGGTGTCAGCAGGGCACAAAGGAGGCCCTGGGAAGATGGGGAAGCTGCAGCACAGCTCGGTGTGTCAGCAAACCCTTGGCTTTGGAGACACAACAAAGGGCTCAAGACACCTCACCAGTGAGATCCTGGTGTCCTATGGGAGCCAAGGAAACCTGGAATGGTGGAAGTGCCCATGCTCATTGCAGGAGGCTGGGAACTTGAAATTTTAATAGCACTTTTGGAAAGAAAAAGGCAAAAAACAAAAAGCATTAAAAAGAAACCAAACCAAAAAACAAAAAACAAACAAAAAACCAAAACAAAACACCTCCCACTACCCTAGGTTGCTCCAAGCCTCATCCATCCACCACTTCAGGCATGGAAGGAATTTTCCCACCCCTGGAGCCCTCAGCCAGCGTGGGATGTCCCCACGGCTGTGGACACACGGGTGACAGGGATGGGGTTGTGCAGTTGCAGGAACGCGGATCCAGCAGCGATTCCCTGGCCAGCAGCGTGGCCGGGAAGGGGCACGACTCAGACCTCAACAGTGACCAGGACAAGGCCAAGGACTGCAACGGGCAGGTGGTGCCCAAGATCACCCTGCAGAGATCCGACACCGTGATTGATGTAGGTGCCAGCTCTGTCCCTGCCATCCCTGAGGGTGCCCACCCTGACCAACCTCCTGAGGGGACAGCCTTGTGCCCACCTCGCTATGGGTTGGGTCCTACGAGCCTTTTTGGGGTCCCCACCTTGCACTCAGAGGTCTCTCCAGACCATTCCCTGTCTTCTGCCTGCTCTGTCTTTCAGAGCATGGAATAACTCTGCATCCCTCCCTCCTCTCCTGCCAGTTCAACCCCACCTATGAGCCGGAGAAGCCGGATCTCAACCACCTCACTGTGGGCAACCAAGATGGGCCAGGGCTGGAGAAGAGGGTGGGAAGTGCCATCAGTGTCATCTCCAATGCTGTGGAAGGTATGTCCCGCTGGGTGAGGGTCCTGGTCAGTGCTGGAGGGCCTGGGTTGGTGGCAGTGGCTGTCCCAAATTCCCAGCCCCACACAAGGGATGACTCCAGCCCTGGGATTTCCTTATTGGGTCAGTGATGCTCAAACCAGACTTTTCAACCCAGCTCCCTGGGATGATGCCTGGAGGCAATAATCCAATGTCTCACACAAATTAATGGGATTGCAGGTGATTAGAGGAGTCTCCAGAGCCAACTGGGAACTGCTGAGCAGCTTCCCAGGAGCTGCTATGTCAGCTTCAGCAAAAAGCACCATGAACTCAGCAGTTCATGTCCCCTGTCCCCCCCAAGAATGGGCTGAAATTTTAATAGCCCTCTGGCTATTAAAACCCTCTGGCTGGCCCAGAGCAGTCCCCTTGGATGTTGTGGGGATCTCAGGGGGGCAGGGACACCTCAAATCCTGCCCAGGGGCTGGGAACAGGAGGGAGCAGGAGCTCTGCCCATGCCCAGGCAGTTCCCTGGCTCATCTGCCTTTCCATCCCTCTCCAGTTTGGAGGGCCAGGTCTGCATCATCCCTGCCTGGGCAGGGGAAGGCTCCTCCTTTTAGACCCCATATTTCTTGGATGCCACAATAAAAACAAGATCTAAAGCTTTTAGAAAGTGTCCAAAGGAGGGCTAAGAAGATGATGAAGGATCTGGAGGAGCTGCATGAGGAGTGGCTGAGGTCACTTGGTTTGTTCAGCTGGAGAAGAGGAGACTGAGGTCAGACCTCAGCTCCTCCCCAGGGGCAGCTCCAATCTCTGCTCCCTGTGACCAAGGACAGGACCCAGGGAACGGCTGGAGCTGGGCCAGGGGGGTTTGGTTGGATCTCAGGGAAGGTTCTTCCCCCAGAGGTGCTGGCACTGCCCAGGCTCCCCAGGGAATGGTCCTGAGGCTGCCAGAGCTCCAGGAGAGCTTGGACAGAGCTCCAGGGATGAACCGTGGGGATTGTTGGGGGGTCTGTGCAGGGCCAGGGGCTGTATCAGTCATCCCTGTGGGTGTCTTCCAGCTCAGGATATTCCATGATATTAAAAGCATAGATGATCCAGAGCTGGTCCAGGACCTGAGGAGAACTTCTCCTGAAGGTCATCACTTGCCCACCCAGGTGAGGACAAGATAATCCCACACTTTTCCTTTCCCACCTTCAGAACTGGAAGAAGCTCACCAGAAATGCCCACCCTGGTGGTACAAATTTGCCCACACATTCCTGATCTGGAATTGCTGCCTCCCGTGGGTGAAGCTGAAGGAGTTTGTCAAGCTGGTGGTTATGGACCCCTTTGTGGACCTGGGCATCACCATCTGCATCGTGCTCAACACTCTCTTCATGGCCATGGAGCACTACCCCATGACGGAGGAGTTTGAGAATGTGCTGACCGTGGGGAACCTGGTAGGCAGCTCCATCCCTCCCCCTCAAGCCCCATCCTGCAGGGCAGATCCCCTCTGTGTCTGTGTGAAACATCCCAGCTGCTGGCAAAGCACTGCAGGGCTCTGTCCACAGCATCCCTGCTCAGGCCTGGGATCCAGGATGGCCCAGACCACGGGCACTGATGTGGGATTGGGATCCAGCATTCCCTGCTCCCCTCCTGCTGCAATCCCTGCTCAGCTTGGTGCATCCTGAGCCACCCTGCTGCCAGCCCTGGGTGACACCACATGTCCCTGAAAAGCTGGGTGGCCATGGAGCAGAGCAGAGGGTGTTCCAGACTGTGGGAACAAACAGGTCCCCACTGAGCAGGAAGCAACAATGCAGCATTAAAATTAGTAATAATCAGGGATTTGCCCAGTGGAATCACTGCAAATCTCGGCTCTCCTGGTTTTATAGGTGCATTTAGGGGCTGCTCCTGCTTGGAGCTGGTGACAAATGGCTCTGAGCTGGATGGATCTGCTGGTGGGACAGGGCCAGGAGCCCCTGGCAGCGGTGGGAAATGCACGAAGGATTGGGAGAGCTGCCATCTCCTCTTTGTCCTGCTCCAGCACTGCTGGGGCCTGTGGCAGCGCAGCCCTGGAGTGACAGATGCCACTGTCACTGATGGGACTGGCTCTGGTTTCCTTCAGGAAATACAAGGGGATTATTAATGGGCCGCTGCTCAAGGCACGGCCGGGCTGAGGCGGCTCCAGCCCTTCCTTGGAGCCAGGAGCGGATTCTGGCTGCGGGTGCAGCCCCGGGGGGATGATCTGCTGGGGAAGGGCCAGGCGGGGGTGGGAGCAGGTGGAGGAGATCCCACTGAGCCAGGGATCCCCCCAATCCCCTGCTGTGCCCGAGGTGGGAGCTGCAGCGTTAAAGGAAAGGCATCAGCTGGGAGGAGCAGGACAGGGGATGTTTGTGGGCTGCCATGTGGGGATCATCCCCTGGATACTGGAGCAGGAACAGGACAGGGGATGTTTGTATGCTGCCATGCTGGGGACATGTGGGACAATCTCCTGGGATACTGGACAAGGGATGTTTGTGGCCTGCTGTGCAAAGGACATGTGGGGACAATCTGCTGGGATGCAGTTGCAGCAGCAGGACAGGAACATTTGTGGGCTGGCATGCTGGGGACATGTGGGGACAATCCCCTGGGATACTGAAGCAGGACAGGGGACATTTGTGGGCTGGCTTGCAAGGGATGTGTGGGGATAACCCCTGGGAAGCAGAACAGCAGCCTCCCTGCTGCTCCTCCCTGCTGCTCCTCCCTGCTGCTCCTCCTTGCCCAGTGAGGGACAGACCTGTCCCAACACCATCCCCAGCCAGGGCAGATCTGTCACCAGGCCCTCTGCACGTGCTGTGCTATGGAATTGCAGCAGGGATGTCGATTGTCACCTCGCTGAGCCCTCTCTGCAGTGACACAATACTGCAGGTGCTGTTGTGGGCCCAGGAGAGGAGCAATGTGTAAAATCCAGCTCAGATGTCACAGGGCTCAGGGAGGTGCAGGGGCATCCCAGTGGCAGCCCAGTTCCCAGCGCTGGGCATCCGTGATTTCCCAGTCATTCCAAAGGCGTCTCTTTGCCAAGGAGATTTTATTTTTAATTTGCAGCCTCTGTGTCCCTCCAGAGGAATCAGTCACCAGTATTCCCAGTCTGGCTTCACCAGCCACACTGGGCAGCATCTGGGGAGCTCGTTTCCAACTGGGACAGGCCCCAATGGGGTAAAATGCTTTGGGAATACACCAAAAAAGAGGGATGCTGCCCACCCCAGCCCACAGCTCAGCACCGGTTTATGAACAAGTGATCAAAGGCACTGCTTCCCACAGGTCTTCACAGGGATCTTCACGGCAGAGATGGTCCTGAAACTCATTGCTCTGGATCCCTATGAGTATTTCCAGCAGGGCTGGAACATCTTCGACAGCTTCATTGTCACTCTGAGCCTGGTGGAGCTGGGCTTGGCCAACGTGCAAGGGCTCTCCGTGCTCCGCTCCTTCCGCCTGGTACGTGCCAGGGGACACCTGGGAGGTGACAGGGACACGGTGGAGATGGCTTGTTCAGCCTCACTCATGGCTCAGCTTGGGAGGGACCAGCTTGGCCCCTGTTAAAGATAAGACTGAGCCAAGTTAAATATTCAGGGAAGCCGGAGTCAGAGCAGTTGGGGGTTTAACCCCTCCTGCCATGATCAAACGGCCCCAGGAGGGTCAAATGGCAGTGTCACAGCCTTGCTGGCACCTTGTGGCAACGACACCCCCAGCCACCTCCCTTCTCTCCTTGCCCCCCACAGCTGAGGGTTTTCAAGCTGGCCAAGTCCTGGCCCACCCTCAACATGCTCATCAAGATCATCGGCAACTCCGTGGGCGCCCTGGGCAACCTCACTCTGGTTCTGGCCATCATCGTCTTCATCTTCGCCGTGGTGGGGATGCAGCTCTTCGGCAAGAGCTACATCGAGTGCGTGTGCAAGATCTCTGTGGACTGCACCCTGCCCCGCTGGCACATGAACGACTTCTTCCACTCCTTCCTCATCGTCTTCCGCATCCTCTGCGGGGAGTGGATCGAGACCATGTGGGACTGCATGGAGGTGGCCGGCCAGACCATGTGCCTCATCGTCTTCATGATGGTCATGGTCATCGGGAACCTCGTGGTGAGCCTGGGGGCTGGGGACACCCTCACTGGGGCAGGGACAGAGGGGGCATGGGGACATCTCTGTCCAGCTCAGCTCTTCCACAGGGCTGTGCCCGTGCACAGGGTCTGGTTGGAGCTGCGGGGAGTGCAGGGATTCTCCTCCCTGCCCAGGCTCTTGGGATGGGCTGTGCCAGCTCTGTGTGAGAGGGAGAAATGATTCCTGAGAGACCTCCAGCTGAAATCAGACCAGGAACTGGGGGAAACTGAGGCACAGAAACCACAAATGGGCTTTAGGCAGAGGCAAGAGCAACTCTGGGATAAAAAAGCGCTCAGCTTCAAGCTGTCCTGTCTTCTCCACTTGGCTTTCCAAGCTTTCCTGCCCCATTTCCCACTCTCTTGATGAGGGATGGGGGCAGAGCTCCATCCATCATCCATCCATCATCCATCATCCATCCATCATCCATCCATCATCCATCATCCATCATCCATCCATCATCCATCCATCATCCATCAA
>NC_031796.1:3397501-3407242 GCF_001522545.3 Parus major | reverse complement strand
CATCCATCATCCATCATCCATCCATCATCCATCCATCATCCATCATCCATCCATCCATCCATCCCACCCTTTGCTCCAGGTGTTTCTGGGAGCAGCCCCCCCCCTCCCCCCACAAGGCTCCTGCAGCTCCCCAACCTCCCCAATCCTCCCCGTGCTTCAGGTGGCACCTGGTGATGGCCAACCTCCTTCCCTGTGTCTGTGGGACCCCCTGCTCCCCTCACCCCCACCCTGTCCCCGCCCTCCCCACTCCCCCTGGCTGCCCAAGCCGCAGGTTTGAGAGTTCCAGGCGAGCGTGAAATCCTTTCTAAACTTGGTAACCCCATCGCTGGCAGCTCTGGAGCTTGTTTTGCAGCCTGCGTGGGCCCAGCTCTCCCTTCTTGAGGAGCAGGGCAGGGGAGGGAAGCGCCGGCTCGCTCCTATTACTTGCCGGGGTTGTGTAATCCCTTTGGAATTTGCTTTGAAAAACTATCTGCCCCTGGGAGCTGCTGACCCCTGTCCCCAGGGAGGCTCTGAAAGGAGCCCCGGAGAACCCAGAGCAGGCCCTGGCTGGGGTCAGCTTGGAGTGTCCCACTTTGAGAGCACAAAGCTGGGATTTGGGTGCCCTTTGGCTTCCCTGGCTCATGCCAGGGATTTGAGACTTTGAATGGAGAAGCCCTGGCTGCAGACCTCGGCCCAGGTCTGTGATGGGCAGTGCTGGGCAGACAGGGGAGCCCATCTCCCAGCAGCCAGCAAAGGTTTGTGATGCCACCTTTCGAGGGTTCCAGGGGAACCCTGGGTCACGCTGAAAATCACACATGAGGGCACCTGGAAGGAGCAGGAGCCTCTCCAGAACAATCTGCAGGGAGTGCAGGAGTTTGGACTGGGAATCACAGCTGGGGCTCCCTGCAGAGCCCTCCCAAAAGGGGCTCTGGAAAGTTTCCCTCTTCTGGAGCCCATTCTTGGAGTAGCACAGTCCACACACCTCTCCAGGAGACTTCTCTGGAGAAGTCACGGGGGCAACACAATTTCAGCTGGTGTGGTCAGTGACAGCCCTCACAGGGGTGTGAGTGTCCCCATCCCGGGGGTGTGAGTGTCCCCATCCCAGGGGTGAGGGTGTCCCCATCCCGGGGGTGCAGGTATCCCCATCCCGGGGGTGTGAGTGTCCCCATCCCGGGGGTGTGGGTGTCCCCATCCCGGGGGTGTGAGTGTCCCCATCCCGGGGGTGTGAGTGTTCCCATCCCGGGGGTGTGAGTGTCCCCATCCCGGGGGTGAGAGTGTCCCCATCCCGGGGGTGAGAGTGTCCCCATCCCGGGGGTGTGAGTGTCCCCATCCCGGGGGTGTGAGTGTCCCCATCCCGGGGGTGTGAATGTCCCCATCCCGGGGGTGTGAATGTCCCCATCCCGGGGGTGTGGGTGTCCCCATCGCGGGGGTGCAGGTGTCCCCATCCCGGGGGTGAGAGTGTCCCCATCCCGGGGGTGAGAGTGTCCCCATCCCGGGGGTGTGGGTGTCCCCATCCCAGGGGTGAGGGTGTTCCCATCCCGGGGGTGTGGGTGTCCCCATCCCGGGGGTGAGGGTGTCCCCATCCCGGGGGTGTGAGTGTCCCCATCCCGGGGGTGTGAGTGTCCCCATCCCAGGGGTGTGCGTGTCCCCATCCCGGGGGTTAGGGTGTCCCCATCCCAGGGGTGTGGGTGTCCCCATCCCGGGGGTGTGGGTGTCCCCATCCCGGGGGTGTGGGTGTCCCCATCCCAGGGGTGTGCGTGTCCGCTTCCTGAGCTGTACCCCAGCCCTCGGGGCAGCTCTGCACCTTCTGCACGGGCTCCATTTACAGGCCAGCAGAGAAACCTCTGTGCCTTCCTCCTCCTCCTCTCTGCCAGGCTCTCCTGGCCGTGCCTCAGGTATTTCCGAGTCCTGGAGCCCGTCCCAGAGGCTCCCAAGTACGCCCGTGCAGGGAGGTGTGTGTTTCTCCGCTCTTCCCCTGCTCAGGAGGAAGGTGACCCGTCCTTTGCTCTTAATGACACTTAGAGCATTTCCTTTGGGGTTATTCAGGGAAAAGGGAGGAAGTCCGTCGAGTGACAAGGTAATGAAGTCCTGTCCGACAAAGGCAGAGCCAGCGGCACCCATTAACTGTAACTGGTACTTAACGGGGGCATTCAACTGCTGGGCCCGCGGGGATTTATTTAAAGACGTGGTTTAAGGCACAAGGCATGAGCCATGTGAAAACAGCAGTGTCCTTGGATAGCAGCTAATTCCAGTCTCAGATGTGCTGCTGGCACCGCACAACACGGCACAAACACCGACAGCTGTGGGCTGGGTCTGTCCCTGCTCCGCTCCACGGGGGTGCCTGTCCCACTCCTCTGCTCCAGAGCTGCTCCAGCTTTCTGGCAGGCACCAACCCCAGCTGTGCCAGGAGAGGCTGTGGTGGGGTCCAGTCACGTTTTGGGACGGTGAAGTAGAAGGGGAAGCACACGAGCCCATGCTTGGAGTTTTATAGAGCATTTACTGGCTCGTGCTGAGATGAAACATTGCTTTGATGGAGCAGAGCAGTGCCTGGGACACAGGGATGGGGTCACAGCTGGGGTTCAGGCTCCTCCATGGCTCCAGGGTGTGGGAGACCCTCTGGAGCTTGCTGGGCATCTGAGCTACCAAGGCCAGGGAAGAGGAGAGGAAGAGCTGCAGCTGAGAGGAGAAGCAGGCAGTTTCATTCTGGGGGGAAGGGACATAATCACGGAATCATGGAATCCCAGACTGGTTCGGGTTGGAAGGAACATTAAAGAGCATTCAGCCCCACCCCTTGCCATGGCCAGGGACACCTTTCCACTGTCCCAGGCTGCTCCAAGCCCTGTCCAACCTGGCCTTGGACACTTCCAGGGATCCAGGGGCAGCCACAAGAGCTGAGTTGCATGCCTGGGGGTGGTGGGGAGAAACACCAGAGGCTTGGGGAGTCCCCCATGGGATTCCTAGAGCTCCAAGACACTAAAGGAAGGGACACACTCATGGATCCACAGCAGCACTTTAGAGGAGCTGAAACCATGACTGGCACCACCATGGGAGCTCAGGGGGTTTGAGGAGGTCCATGTCCTCCAGGAACTGGGATTGGCACCTCTGCAGCTCCCAGAGCTGGGGAGGGCAGGGCAGGGCCCATGAGACCCTCCACGAAGGGGTTTCTCCACAGCCGTGAGCGATCCCTGCAGCTCCAGAGGGAAATCCTGAGGCTCAGGACCTGCTGGACCTCAGGGCTGGAATTTGCTTTGTCTCCTCCAGGTGCTAAACCTGTTCCTGGCTCTGCTGCTGAGCTCCTTCAGCGCCGACAGCCTGGCGGCGTCGGACGATGACGGGGAGATGAACAACCTGCAGATCGCCATCGGCCGCATCAGCCGCGGCATCGCCTTCGCCAAGGCCACGCTCCTCGCGCTGCTGCGCCGGCTCTGGAAGGGCAAGAAGGTGGCACCAGAGGAAGAGCAGGACCCCAGTAAAAGGGACAACTCTGTGATTAACCACATGGACATGGCCCTGGAGCCCAAGTCAGGGTACCTGGATGGCATCACAGGAAAGGAGCACATTTTCATGGATGACCTGGACCACATGAATTTCATCAACAACCCCAACCTGACGGTGCAAGTCCCCATCGCCTCCGAGGAGTCCGACCTCTACGAGGAGACCAGCACCCAGTCCGACACCGAGGACACCACCAAGGTCAGGAAGGCAGATGGAAGGGAAGGGTTTTACCCCCACACTGGGATTGGCTCATTCTTGCTGTGCTGCCCAAAGAATTCTGTTTGGGTCACCTTCAGCTTTCTCACAGAGCATGGCGTGGGCCAAACACGGCGTTCTCCAAGCTGGCATTTCCCAGTGTAAGCTGGAGTGGGAGGGGAGGGTCCAAGCAGGGCTTTGGCTGATTTGGGTCAGACTATGGGGTTATTGGCAATGCCAGAGGGCCCCTCTGCACCACGGGGGCAGTGCAAGGGTCAGAGCGCTCAGTTTGGGGTTAAAGATGTTCCAGAGGAATCCGATGCCAGGAAATCTGCTGATGGCACTATCATTGGATCCACTGCTAATGCCTCGGAAAGCATCGTCCTGGGGGGGCCTGAACCAGATGGAGGAGCTTAGCAGGGGTGAACCTGAAGCCAGGGCTGTGGGATCCAAAGTTGAGACAGCTGAACCTGGTCTCCAGGGGACTGCTGGGGTCCACTGGGAGGGCGGCAGGGGGACAAGAAACTTGGGAAGACCCAAGTGGACACAAAAGGGTGATGGTGTTGTGGGAAATTACTGCTCACTCCAAGGTCCTGGGGTGTCCTAGTTTAGGGTTAAACACAGCGGGCAGGCGCTGAGGGAGACAGGAGGAGGTGCCTCAGCCTGTGTAGGGGGTTTGTTTGGACAATAGGACAGATCTGAGTAGGGATTTGTCATGTCTGGATGGCAAATGTGTACTCAGGAGCTGAGGGAACTGTGACAAGCTCCATCCCCACCAGCCCTGCTAGGTCTAGGAGAAATGTGGTGCTGCTGAACACCTGAATGAGACAGTACAGGGAGCCCCAGGAAAGGCTGGGAAGTTGAGCAGGGCTCCCAAAACTGCAGAGCCTCTCACCTCCCTCCCATCTGCAGGCTCCTCAAAGCTCAGCACGGTGACAGGGACCCAGCTTGGCACAATGTGTGGCAAGGAGAGGGGACAATCCTGATTATTTGGTGTTATCTGGGACAATAGGGGGGATTCAGCATTTGGGGTGCAGGAGTGGGACAGGAGGAAAGGTGGGGCTGGCCATCGTCACTGCCAAGCCCTACAGAGGGAACAAACTTGCATGGAGCACCTTGGTCAAGGGAACAGGTCAGGGGGGTTGCTGCTCTCAGTTCTCTCAGTGTTGCCACCAGGAGGGCTGAGAGTCAGCATTTCCCCCAAAATTTTTCCTGTCAAAGCCCAGTCCCACAGCAGCAGTGCCCAGCACACTGGGCACACTGCAAAGGTGATGCCACTGCCAACCTGGCCACAATGGGAGAGGACACATGGGGTCCCCATGGACCTCAGCTCCCTGTCACAACAAAGTGCTTCCCAGCAGGTGGGAAAACGTTGGTGTGCAGCCATCAGACCCATCCTGGCACAGCTCTGGGCTTTAGGGTGGGTTCAGCCCACAGCAGCCGCTCCAAACACCGCACAGAAAAGCTCTGAGCTGGCCACAGCTCCTCAGCACATGCAGCAGGCAAAGGGCACCTCTCAAACTGTAAATACCAGTTCAGCCCATCGAGGCTGCTGGGTGTGCTGCCTAAATTCAGTCAAAGCTGACTCAGGTGGGAGCCAAGGGGATGCATTAAAAACAGGGGCCCTGGCCAGGCAGGGGTAATGACGGATGCAATTTATCACAGAATCAGAAATTATTTGGGTTGCTAAGAGTGTAAAAGACCATTTAATTCCATCCCCTGCCATGGCAGGGACACCTCCCACTGTCCCAGGCTGCTCCAGCCCCAATGTCCAGCCTGGCCTTGGGCACTGCCAGGGATCCAGGGGCAGCCCCAGCTGCTCTGGGCACCCTGTGCCAGGGCCTGCCCACCCTGCCAGGGAACAATCCCTGCCCAATATCCCATCCAGCCCTGCCCTCTGCCACTGGGAGCCATTCCCTGGCTCCTGGCCCTCCATCTCTTGTCCCCAGTCCCTCTCCAGCTCTCCTGGAGCCCCTTTAGGCTCTGCAAGGGCCTCTGAGGTGACCCAGACCCTTCCCTTCTCCAAGCTGAACACCCCCTGCTCTCCCAGCCTGTATATACGAGGTGAAATGACAATTAGCAAGCAGGTGCTAATTGGTGGGGGCCTTGCGCTGTTCCCTGGGGCTGGTGCCAGCCGGGTGTGTTCTCACTCCGGGGATCAGCTCCAGATGGAGCCAGAGCCCCACACTCCGCTCGCTCCGGGGACAATCCCACCGTGACGAGCCCGACCCGCGGAGCTGCTCACACAGCGCTGATAAATCCTCTCCACTTCCCGAGCAGCTCCTTTCCAAGGAAAAGCTCTTTTTTGGTGGAAATGAGAGCGGCAGGATCATCACAGCTGCAATTTTGCGTCTTGTGGGTTGGTTTCTCTTTGCAGCTCAAAGCGGGGCTGGGCTGTGTCTCTGCAGAACGAGCGCCGGGGCTCGGGGCTGTGCCAGGGGCTTCTCCCGTGGGGATCCCACCCTGCGATGCTCCGGACCCTGCTGCAGCACAGGGATGTTGTCAGTGGAGCTGAGGGAGCTGGAAAGGGGCTCAGGCTGGAGCAGAGGAGGCTCAGGGGGCCCTTGTGGCTCTGCACAAGTCCCTGGCAGGAGGGGACAGCCGGGGGGGTCGGGCTCTGCTCCCAGGAACAGGGACAGGAGGAGAGGGAACGGCCTCAGGCTGGGCCAGGGAAGGTTTGGATTGGAGATTAAGGAGAATTTCTTCACTAAAAGGGTTGCCCAGCCCTGGCACAGCTGCTCAGGGCAGGGGTGGAGGCCTCATCCCTGGAGGGGTTTAAAAGCCACGTGGATGTGACATTTGGGGACATGGATCAGAGGTGGCCTTGGCACTGCTGGACTCGATGGTCTCAGTAGGCTTTTCCAACCAGAACAATTCCATGATTCTCAGTGCTGTGAATTGTGGGGTCATGGGCTGAGTCAGGGTGTGCAGCACCAAGGATGGGAAAGGATGGGAAAGTCCTGGATCAGGGGGAAAGCCCCAGCCAGGCTGGAGATGCTGTGCCAGGAGTGTGATGGAAATTGCTCTCCAAACCTGCTGGTTCCAGGTGTGGGAGGGCTCAGAAGCCCCTAGGGTTGGGTTTTATCCCTGTCCCCACCCAGGAGAACCAGCCCTGTGTCCACCCACAGAACTCCTGGGTTCCATGAGCCATCCAGTGGCCTTTTGGACCTTCCCCCCCATCTCCAGGGCAGTTGCACTGCTTTGTCTCCACCTTCCCCCTGTGTGAGGCTGTCCTGGGGGCAGACCTGGGGCTCCTGTGTGTCCTTCCCTGGGCTCACATCTTGCCTGGCTCCGTGCTGAGACTCCCTAATCCACTGCCCCTCCTGTCCCTCCCTCCCAGCCTCAACTGGGGGTGGTCCCAGTGGTCCTTGAGAGCCACCAGCTGTGAGCTGGGGCCACCCCTGCTGCTGTGTCCTCTCCTGCGTGTCCCTAAAGCAACATTTCCTCACAGAGAGGTGGCTGTGGCCCCTGAAGCTGTGGGCAGTGACAAGCCCACCCCACCCCACCCCCCAGGGGCTTTTTCCCTGTTTTTTGGAGGATGGAGCAGCTCCTTTATGGATTACCAAAAGCAGGAGCAACCTGAGGGGAGGATTATCTCCTTCCCATGTGAGCCAACACCTTCCTGTGCTGGAAAAAGGATCCACTGGCTCCTGCTGCTCCCAGGTAGGATAGGCAGGGCTGGGGATCTGCCCATTCCTCAAGTGTTGGAAGAGGGCTTCTCAGAAAGCCAAAAAAAAACCATCAAAAAAATCAGGGGGAAAGGAGTCCCAGGGGCTTGCCAAGGTTTTTTCTTGTTATCAGCCCCTCTGGCCTTGCTGAGTGGTGTCTGGGAAGGCAGCCAAGCTGGGCTGTGGAGCAGGCTGGAGCTGAAGAAAGGTATTTGGGATGCAGGTTTTGAACTTGGGTGAACCTTGGGCTGAGGGCCCTTCAGCAGGAGCTGAGCCAGAGGGAGGAGAAAGGAGAGGCTGCTTGGGTTTCTGCAGCAAAGCAGGGGTTGGCAGAGCAATTCTTGGATGGGGACACACAGAAGAGGAGGAGGTGGTGAGAAAATCAGCCTGAGGTGGTGGCACAGGTGGATTGGGAGATGGAGCTGCTGTGCTGGGAGGAAGGCTGGAATCAGGGGAGCTTTTGTCCCTCTGAAACTGTATGAAAATCAAAGCTCAGGTACCAACAATCCTCCAAGGTTTGCAGCCCTGGATGACTGAACAGCTTCTGGGCTGTGTGTCCATAGGAGAGGGACTCAGAGCATCCTCCAAACAAGGGGGTCCCACCACCCATCTGGGCTCTCTGGGGCAGGAGGAGCATGGCTGGAGGCAGCCAAAGCCCAGGAGCCTGGCCTGAATTGCTGTCCCTCTGCAGAACCCCCTGTCCAGCGACAATGCCTCGTCCGTGTGCAGCACCGTGGATTACAAACCCCCCGCGCCCGAGGAGGAGGAGGTGGCAGAAGTGGCTGAGGAGAGCAACGAGCCCGAGGAGTGTTTCACTGAAGGTGAGGGACAGAGCAGGGCTGGAGACCCTGTGGAGAGGGGGAAATGGGGGTGGAGAGGGAGAAATGGGGATGGAGGGGCCACTGCCAACCAATTCTTGCAGCACAGGGGCCCCCAAGCTCCCTGAGCTCAGCCCCAAGTCCAAATCCTCCTGTAGCACCACAGAGATGATCTCCATGGAGCTCCCCTTGTGCACCCCACTACACCCAGCAGGATCCTGGTCCAACTTCCACCAGGGAGGGTTTAAAATGCCAATAAAACTGGGAATAGTGAGAACACCCTGGCCGGGAGTGACCCCCAGCCCTGTGTTCCCAGGCTGTGTGAAGAGGTTCCCCTGCCTCTACGTGGACATCACCAGTGAGAAGGGGAAGGTTTGGTGGAACCTCAGGAAAACCTGTTTTCTCATCGTGGAACATGACTGGTTTGAGACCTTCATCGTCTTCATGATCCTCCTCAGCAGCGGGGCACTGGTAGGTCTCACCTTTCCCCTGTCCCAAGGGCTCTGCAGCAGCTTCCCAGCCAGGGGAGCCCAGGCTCTGGGCATCTCCTGGGACAAATAATCCAGCTGTGGGCAGAGGTTTGATTTCAAACCCCATCTGGCTCGGGTCTAACATCCTCCAGGAGTCCTGGTACCCCCTGGCCATCCTCCCCAGCATCCCTGGGCCATCATCCACGGGCTGTGGTCCATGGGCTCGAGGGGATGGCACTGCCTACAGCCCCACTCCTGCTCTTAATGCCTGCTATGAACCATCTGAACCATTTATTGAGCTTCCTGTGGTTTCTCATTTCACCACCACCATCACTGGCTGTCAGGAAGTGCTTGACAAACAGTTCATGGTTTTTATTTTGCTGTTCAGGACCTCCATCAGTGCCTGGTTCCCCCTCTCAGAACCTGGGTGTTCTGTTAAATCAACCTAATTAATTATCTGTGTTGGCCTGGTGTTGTTCTCCAAGTGTTTGGGCTGGATTTAACACAGGAAATGCCAACTTCTCTGCAGGTTTGGAGGTGAAGAGAGAGGGAAGGGGAACAGAGGGACTGAGAGGGCTTTCAGACACTTTACGTGTCTGCAGCTCGCTCTGAGGTGGTTTGGGGATATCTGAGGTGTAGCTGCTGCAGGAATTGAAAGCTGTGCTACACCAGCTGTGCAACACCTGGGCACCTCTCCCCTACCTCTGAGTGCTTACTCAAGACGTGAGGTAGCACTCACCCAAACTTCTCATGGCATTTTCAAAGCTCCCAAAGCATCCCAAGGTGTGGATTGGTTATCCTGGGGTTTGAGCTGACACCTGGGAATTGGATGCAGCTGGACTTTGGCTTCAGGGAAGTTCTGCTTTGGGTCCAACCCCACAAAGCCAACAGGGACTTGCAAACAGGAGCTGGACCCCACATTGATCAAGTCCTCATGCACCAGCCATCCGTAGGCTCCCAGCTTCCCAAGCCCTGGGAAAGCAGGGAGATGCCAGCATGGGTGTGCTCTGGGATGCCACAGGTCCCAGGGAAGATGACTGTCAGGTAGCTCCATGGGGTTCTCCATGGAAGATGACTGTCAGGTAGCTCCATGGGGTTCTCCATGGAAGATGACTG
>NC_031796.1:3365833-3397486 GCF_001522545.3 Parus major | reverse complement strand
GGAAGATGACTGTCAGGTAGCTCCATGGGGTTCTCCATGGAAGATGACTGTCAGGTAGCTCCATGGGGTTCTCCATGGAAGATGACTGCCACCTAGCTCCATGCCCCTTGCAGGCTTTTGAGGACATCTACATTGAGCGGCACAAGGTGATCCGCACCATCCTGGAATACGCAGACAAGGTCTTCTCCTACATCTTCGTCATCGAGATGCTGCTCAAGTGGGTGGCCTATGGCTTCAAGGTGTACTTCACCAATGCCTGGTGCTGGCTGGATTTCCTCATCGTGGATGTACGTGATAAGCAGGGCCAAGCCAAGGGGCTTGGGGGCATTAGGGGCTCTTAATGAACCCAGATTGTATTTTAGAGGATAATGGGGTGGCTGTGGAATGAGGGCTTACACCATTACCTAAAATAATGGTCCCCCATAGGAAGCAACACTTCATTCCTGGTGGCAGGAACCTTTCAAACCCTTCTGTTTTACACCCAAGCCAAGAACAGCCCCTGAAGTTCCACCAGGCCCAGTAGAGCTGTAAAGGGACACAGGGTCTCCCAAATGGTCCATGACGGAGCAGTCTGTCCTTTCTGTGCCCCACATCAGTTCCACCCTCACATTCAAGAGGTGTCAGTCTGCCCCATCCCTGGCAGTGCCCAAGGCCAGGTTGGATGGGGCTTGGGGCACCCTGGGACAGTGAAAGGTGTCCCTGCCTTGGCAGGAGGTAGGACTGGATGGTCTTTAAAGTCCCTTCCAACCCACACCATTCTGGGATTCTGTGATTCTTGAGGTGTCTGGCCACCAGGGACCCCAAGGACTCAATGTCTTTGCCCCAGGGCTAGAGGATGACAACCAGCCTGGGTGACTGGGGAGAGAGGGAAGGGCAGGAGCTGCAGTTGTGTTTCCATCTGAGGCGCTGCTGATCACTTGGGCTCCTTGCAGGTGTCCCTGGTCAGCCTGACAGCAAACTGGCTGGGATACTCCGAGCTGGGAGCCATCAAATCCCTGCGGACATTGAGGGCTCTGCGACCTCTGCGTGCTCTGTCCCGGTTTGAGGGCATGAGGGTAAGTGTGTCCCCATGTGCTGCTGGCCCTGACAGAGCCTTCAGCAGTCCCCTACATCACAGACATCCCAGTTGGTTTTCAGGGGCCCCCAAATCGGTGGGATCAATGCTAAGGTACCTTTGGTCCAGTCTGACCTCACTCAGTGCTGCTGGGGAGGGCAAGGTTGGGGCATGAAGGTCCCATCCAGGTCCTGCAAGGTTTTTTCTCTCCTTGCAGGTGGTGGTGAATGCCTTGCTGGGTGCCATCCCCTCCATCATGAACGTCCTGCTGGTCTGCCTCATCTTCTGGCTGATCTTCAGCATCATGGGGGTGAACCTGTTCGCAGGGAAGTACTACAGGTGTGTCAACACCACCACGGGTGAGCTCTTCGACATCAACGTGGTCAACAACAAGAGCGACTGCATGGCCCTGCTCCACACCAACGAGGTCAGATGGGTCAACGTCAAGGTCAACTTCGACAACGTGGGCTTGGGATACCTGTCCCTGCTGCAGGTGGTACGTCACAACATCGGGTGTCACCGTCCAAGATGTGTGGAGCAGGGCACTGAGATGAGCATCAGGACTAATGTGGGATGAGGTTTCTTAGCTGCTTCTTAGCTCCAAAGCTGGTTTTTAACACCAAAAAAGCCTTTAGGAAGGGGTTTCCTCCTAGCCAAGGAGGAAAAGGGACAGGGTAGAAAAGTGGAGCTGCTACAGATGGGTGCAGACAGGGAAAAGCAGCCCCTGCACAGCACAGGGTGCAGGAGTCAAGGCTCTGTCTTACCCCTGCACCCCTTTGGAAAGTTCAGTCTGTAGGCTGTGGGACTTTGTGTGGGGTGGGTGACGACTGGAAAAAGGGCACGTGTGTCCCCTGCAGGCAGTGGGTGAACACACCCAGGTTCCACTGAACTCCCCACAGCTGGGCAGGGCAGCAAAGGGGAACTGCTCACCACATCTCTAACAAAAATATAGGTGTGGGCTCCATTATGAGGCAAACTCCCATCAGATCCAGGGGAACTGGTGGCTGCAGAATCAGAAAACAACCCCAGCTGATGACCCTGCTTCTAAATTCAGCTTCCTCTTCAGCCTTCTTGTCCCATCAGATTCAGGAAACATGATGTGCAGACCTTTTGTTTAACAAATCAGCAGCAAAAGGCTGTAAGAGATGCAGTGGAGATCCTACAGAAGGTTTGGTGTAGTCTCCCCCCCCACTAGGATGGAATTCAGCAGAACCAGAGGAAGGATATGGAGGTCAGGACTATGGAGATGGCAGAGTTTGGACTGGAAATGAGGCAGCTGTCCCTGGCACAGCTCTGCCTTTGGGGAAAATGACTTTGAAGTCAAAGGGAGAAAAAAGTCAATTGCTTCTTTTCCCTGCCTTGTTTGCAGTGGTGTTTTGGGAAGTCACTGGTAGCCTCAGCCCCAGAATGGTCCTTGCACATTCACATGGGAATTTCCATATTTCTGGGACGTTTTTCTTGTGGATTCAACTCACATTTGTCTCCTGCCATTCCCACAGAGAAGCTGGAGTACTCAGAGCTAAACCACAGACATGCACCCATCACCTTCCCTTTCTTCCCAGCCCCAAACAACTCCCAGAAAATACATTTTTCTCCACTGCCATAGAGTCACAGAATCCTTTATGTTGGAAAACTCCATGTCTGACCATTCCTGTTCCCACAGGCAACCTTCAAAGGCTGGATGGACATAATGTACGCAGCCGTGGACTCGCGTGAGGTGAGGCGACACGCAGGGACACATTGCTGATTCCAGGGGTGGATTCCCCTTGGCAGACTGGGAACAGGATCCCAGAACTGAGGCTGAGATGGATCCTTGGCTACAGCAGCACCTCTGGCTCTGCCTTTTGGTGCTGGGGACTGCCTGCATCCCACCCATGACTTCAGCCAGGACATGGGCTACAGGGTGGAGAAACCCCCAGAATGTATCAGCCATGGAATCCCATCACAGTTTGTGTTGGAAGTGACCCTAAAAACCATCCAGTGCCTCCCCCTGCCATGGGCAGTGACATCTTTCACTATCCCAGGTTGCTCCAAGCTCTGTCCAATCCAGCCCTGGACACCTGGACAGCCACAACATCCTCCTGCTGAGGTGCACAGCCTCGAAAAGGGCAGCCATGTGTCCCTGTGCCACCCATGTCATTGTCACCTGTAGCCTGGCCCCACACTGGGCTCCCACCCTGCCCCATAGCTGGGGCTGAATCCACTCAGCTTCAGTTCCAGGGGCCAAAATCCCTGTTCTTCCCCCACTCCTCCAACCTAAAGGCTCATCCTTCTGCCTGCTGTGACATTGTGTCCTCCAGGACCCCTCTAGCAGGGAAAGCTCATCCCATCCTGGAGAAAGTGCCTGGTTTGCCTTGAGCAGTCAGTGGGTTATGAGAACAGAGCAGCCAGTGTTTAACCATTGGGTTCAGTGAGTTCTTAAAAGAACCCAAGTGTTTGAAGAGTGCTGTGCAAAGGCTGTGATCCATCCCCAAATGTGTCCCTACTGTTCTCCAGTCACACTGGGGGTCACCCCATACACCCACAGGCCTGAAGGGGTGGTTTTAATTGCCTTTCTTTAGCACACTTCCATCACCCTCTGAAAATCCCTCAGGCCTCTGTCCCACCTGGGGCAAAGCTGGTTTGGGAGAAAATCCTCCTTGTTCTGCCAAAAGCTTTCTTCAAAGTGGGGGAAGCCAGTGGGGTCACCTTGGGGTGCCTCTGATCAAACACAGAGCAGGATTAAGGGATGCTCCTTGGATTAGGAGCATTGTCCAGGGTTGTCAGGTGGTGTCACCCAACTGTGCTGGTGTGACAAATTAACCCACATTTTCTTTCCCTTCTCAGATACATTTTAGCCCTTGGAATACTGATTATTGTGAAGAAGCTCATTTGCTCATTAATATCACTGCAAAGGACATCCCTTCCCGTTCCCCAGCCGTGCTGTGGGACTGGGGGTCAGCATGTCCTTGTCCCTCAGTCAGTGTCACATGGATGTACCTTCCCATGGCTGCTCCTCTTGGGAACACACAACCAAAAGTTTTGCAGCAGCCACCCCCTGGCTCTGTCCAAACACCACAAGCCCTTATCTGAGGACTTGGGGACCCCCTTTTGGAACAGGGTCAGTCTCACATTTCCCATCTTTCCTGGCCAGATTGAAGAGCAGCCACAGTATGAGATCAACCTCTACATGTACATCTATTTTGTCATCTTCATCATCTTTGGTGCCTTCTTCACCCTGAATCTCTTCATCGGCGTCATCATCGACAACTTCAACCAGCAGAAGAAAAAGATGAGTATTTCCCAGCTCCTGAGGTGCTGCTCTAAGTTGGAGGGGACCAGCACAACGGTGGGGTGATGGGACCAGGGCCACCATGCCTGGGGCTAGGATGGATCCCAGGATTCTTATCCCTTAGTGCTTCCTGCACTGGACAAACGGCACATGCAGCTTTGTGTCCTGGTCATGGCAGTTACAGAGGACTTAACTGATGGGTGCAGAGGGAGGAAGCAAAGGGAAGCTGTATTTTCTCTTGCCTGGGCCATCACTTTTGTTTTCTTTTCCCACCCTGGGATCATTTTCCTATGCACAAGGTTGAGGCTCAACTTCTGCTTCCAAGCCAGTAGCTCAGGACTGACAGCCCTGAGCAGGGGGCAGGCGGAGGGTGGGCAGGGCCGAGCACTCTGGTGGTGCTGAGCACGGTCTGCAGGACACAGAGAGGACACACTGCTCCCAGCAGGATCTCTGAGGGGCTGGATGGTGGGAAGGGACATGGTCAGACACACTTGGTGGGAAGAGAATTCCTGAGACTAACAGCAGTGACTCCCTTTATACTTTGGAGGCAAAGACATCTTCATGACGGAAGAGCAGAAGAAATACTACAACGCCATGAAGAAGCTGGGCTCCAAGAAACCCCAGAAGCCCATCCCCAGGCCAGCGGTATGTTGGGCTCTTCCTCCTGGAGTGGAGCACACAGGGAACGCTCCAAGCCACCAGCTGTCCCAAAGGGAATGAGAAGGGTCCATTTGCCCTGTTGTTACTCTTCAGACAGGACCTGGCCAAGAGCTGGGACATCAGAAGAGGTTGACGTCAGGCCACCTCCTTTGTGTCTGCTCTTTAGCCCTTGGTCTGCTGGCAAGGGCAGTGATGGGGCTTCTTTTGCAGGAATTTGGGTTTTTTTCTAGTTTGGTTTCCAGCTCCTTTCTCTCTGGAAGGGAGCTGGGCTCAGCTTTCCACCCCCAGAAGGGACCCTGGTCTGGCCAAAACATTCTCAGTTGTGATTTGGGAGATCCTTCTCATGTGTTAATTTGTGCCCTATTAGCTGTGGGTGTAATTAGCAAGTGATTTTGCCCTGTGCCCAGCTTCTCCTGGCTGTAGCATTCCCAGGTGTGCTCCATCCGGAGAGGTGCTGGGAATTCTCCCCCCATAACTTTTAAGGCTCTGAGAGCCATGCTGGCCACAACCCTGAGGTTTCCACACTTGTAAATATGGTTCCTTCTTCTCTTTCTGTTGTTTTATTTTTGTGTCTGTCACATGTTCCCACCTCTCCTCTGCTGCTCCATCATCGCCCTTGTGTCCCTCACTGCAGAACAAAGTCCAAGGGAAAGTGTTTGACTTTGTTACCAAGCAAGTGTTTGACATCACCATCATGATCCTGATTTGCCTGAACATGGTGACCATGATGGTAGAAACAGATGACCAGAGTGAGCTCAAAACCTCTGTCCTCTACAAGATAAACCTGGTCTTCATCGTCATCTTCACTGGGGAGTGCGTGCTCAAGATGTTTGCCCTGCGCCACTACTTTTTCACTGTGGGCTGGAACATCTTCGACTTCGTGGTGGTCATCCTCTCCATCCTAGGTGAGTCCTGCTGCTCCCACTGGTCCGTCAGGGATCCCACTGCACAATGAAGAGTGGAAGTGGAATCACCAGTCCACACCCACTGAGCTGTCACTGTTCCCCGCTTGCACCCGTCCTTTGAGCAGGGCCAAGGCAGCAGGACCCTGAGACATGAGAGATGTGAGGCCACTCGGGGCCACCAGGCTGGCTCTGCTCCTCCTTGGTGTTATTTCCCTTGGTGTTCTCTTTTTCTGAAACAGAGCAGCCAGAGTTTAACCCTTGGGTCTGTCCTCAGAGGTTATTTTTTAATGTTTTCACTAGAGGAACATCAGGAGTGGCCTCACCTCACTGTGTCTGCCCAGAGTGGAGCAGCTTCCCTTCACCCCCTGTTGGTGGCACAGCAAACTCATCTGTCCTTCATCCCTCCACAGGTATTGTCCTCTCGGACATCATCGAGAAGTACTTTGTGTCCCCCACCCTCTTCAGGGTCATCCGTCTGGCGAGGATCGGCCGCGTGCTCCGGCTGATCCGAGGAGCCAAAGGCATCCGGACGCTCCTCTTTGCCCTGATGATGTCCCTGCCCGCCCTGTTCAACATCGGCCTCCTGCTCTTCCTTGTCATGTTCATCTACTCCATCTTCGGGATGTCCAACTTCGCCTACGTCAAGAAGGAGTCAGGGATCGATGACATCTTCAACTTTGAAACGTTTGGGAACAGCATCATCTGCCTCTTCCAGATCACCACGTCAGCGGGGTGGGATGGGCTCCTCAACCCCATCCTCAACAGTGGCCCCCCGGACTGTGACCCCGAGCTGGAGAACCCTGGGAGTTCAGTGAAAGGAGACTGTGGGAACCCCTCCATTGGCATCTTCTTCTTCTGCAGCTACATCATCATCTCCTTCCTCATCGTGGTGAACATGTACATTGCCATCATCCTGGAGAACTTCAGTGTGGCCACAGAGGAGAGCAGCGAGCCTCTCTGTGAAGACGATTTTGAAATGTTTTATGAAACTTGGGAGAAGTTTGACCCGGATGCCACCCAGTTCATCGCCTACAGCACCTTGTCTGACTTTGTGGACACCTTGCAGGAGCCACTCAGAGTTCCCAAGCCCAACAAGATCAAACTTGTCACCATGGATCTACCAATGGTTGCTGGGGACAAAATCCACTGCCTAGACATCCTCTTTGCCCTGACTAAGGAAGTGCTGGGAGACTCAGGAGAGATGGATGCCCTGAAGGCCACCATGGAGGAGAAGTTCATGGCTGCCAACCCCTCAAAAGTTTCCTACGAACCCATCACCACCACCCTGAAGAGGAAACATGAGGAGGTCTGTGCTACCAAGATCCAGAGGGCTTTCCGGAGATACCTGCTGAGGCGCTCGGTGAAACAGGCGTCCTACATGTACCGGCACAGCCAGGACGCCCTGGGCGAGGACGCGCCCGAGAAGGAAGGACTGATCGCCACCAAAATGCAGGAGATCTATGGGAACACTGGGACAGATGTGGAGACAGCCCCTGCCTTGGGCCTCGAGCCCATTCCCAGCTCAGAGACACCTCAGGATGCTCCTGAGGAAGCACAGGCTTGGGCTAAGGAACGTGTGGTGAAGGAATCGCTGGTGTAACACAAGGAGATTCCACCTCTGGCCCAGCCTAAAGAGACTTCATTTGTATCTCCTGTTCAAAGCTCTTCCATGCACAGATCTCTAGATCTTAGATATTGAGCTAATTTCACATATTTCAAGCAACCACCTTGAATTTCAAAGCAGGATCTCCTCCTGATCCTGGGTTTTACTGCCCACTGCACTTGCAAAGAGTTTAATTCTTTTTCTTATGAGAACTCAAATGTGAAATCTGTTGTCAGTGAAAGAGATACAAGTTAGTTTTGAAATGATCTCAGCACAGTAACAATGGTCTTTAGACATGAACAGAAGAGTATGGTTGTCCTTTCACTTAAAGTAATTATTTATTAATGTTATTTCACAATTAAGATATTTTCCTAGATTTTATTCTTCCAGAGTGCAGCCAAACAGTGAAAGATGAGCCAAGTGAAATAATATTAAGAATAATTATGGAAAACAGAAGGGTTTGTGAACAAAAATCTCCAAAGTCTTAAAGTAGCACCTTTCTTTTGAACCTCTGAATAAGCTTGATGATTAGTTTTTGTTACATACAAGAGAAAGTGCAATTATGTCTTAAAAATTGGTTTGCAAAGCCAAAGCATCTGCAGATTTGTTCTCAGGGTTAAATATCAGGTTTTCAAGGTCTCTTAATATGCATTGAAACCAGAAATCATTCAGGTCTCTGTAGGACGAATGTAAACACTGTTTATAGTTAAATGTTTTCCCATTTCCATCCACGTTTTGTGGCAGGAAAGCAATGGGCAAAGGCAGGGTTTGGAAAACATCCTCCAAGAATCCTCAGTCCCCAGGACAAAACTCTCCAGGGTTTTTTTCCTAGCCCTGCTGCAAGAGTGCTCTTGGTTGGAGTTCCAAATGTCCTCTTCCTTAGTGTTAATTAATGAGATGCACCCCCAGGGATCAGAGCAGATGTTTGAATGATCCTTTCCACGAGCTGCTTTAGGGGTGCCCTAAATCCCAGCCAAGCCCCAGGTGGCTGCATGTAATAACCAGTCCCGTTGGGGTGTGAATCCCAAAATCCTCAGGCAGAGCATCCTTCCCTGGGCTGGGGCTGCGGAGAGGCCCCGGTGGCACATTCTGGATGGGCCAGGCAGGTCCTCACCAGGAAACCTCCAGGCAGAGGAGCGTTTTCCCAGTGGGAAAAGGGATTTGCTGTTCTTCACACACGTGAGCAGAAGGAAAGTAGATTAAGGAAAATGGCCCTGGCACAGCTGTGGCTGCCCCTGGATGCCTGGAAGTGTTCCCAAGGCCGGGTTGGACAGGGCTTGGAGCAGCCTGGGATAGTGGAAGGTGTCCCTGCCATGGCAGGGGTGGCACTGGATGAGCTTTGAGGTCCTTCCAACCCAAACCATTCTGTGATTGTGTGAAAAATGGGGCAAAAGGCCCCAAGTTCACCTCTGACCACCTTCTGCCTTCAAGGGAAAAAAAACCCTCTTGAGATCAAAACAAAGATGAACCAAAACCTCTTCCAGTTCAAATAAGGGCTGCTCCTGAAGCCAAAGGCTCTTTTTTTTGTACTCTGATGATTCTCTTCTCTTCCCGGGCTGCTTTGGGCGCTGCCATCACGGCCAGGCCGGCCGGGAGCGGTGCTGGACCCATGAGCTGCCAGCCAGGTGGCAGAGCCAGGGACACTCGGCTCGTCCCGTGGCCTTGTGCTCTCATTTCCATGTCGATGCTCTCTGCAGCAGGAGCCTGAACTGCTGTCGCTGGCGTTTCCATGGGAAGCGCGCCTGGCACGGCAGTACCTGCCCGGATCGTGGTTCACAATCCATGCTGCTTCTACGTTTGTGTCGTCAGGTATGGGGAAAAGCCCCAGAGCAGGTTTTGTGTGAGCTAAAGCCGTTTTTCTTTGTACATTTCTTACAATAAACAACTGTAAATGATCTGTTATTACGATACCAGGTGTGCTGGGGTGTCTTGGGACAGGAATGTTTTCCCTGCACTGGGAGGGGTGAACACCCCTTCCCTTGGCTCCCTGTGCTTGGCCTTGGACCTGCCAACCTCAGCAGGACCCTGGGGGTCTCATCCTGCACAGGGGCCCCCAGGGCTGTCCCCCAGAGCTTCTGCTCTGCTCATCATCCCATCCCCAGGCCCCCGGTGCTGGCTGACACCAGGAGCTGCTGTGGAGGGTTTGGAGGAGGTTCAAGCCCCCGAGTTCCCCACACAGGCTCCAGCCCCACACACGTGGGAGCAGGTGAGCATCACTGGGAGAGGACAGGGGTGGGTGAAGGAGGTTCTGCGTCAGCCAGGAGCCGCCCCCGGGCCCCGCTGACGTCCCTGGGGGACTGCTCACCGCTGTTTTTGCTGCTGCTGGAACAGCTCGTCCCAGGGCAGGCGGGGGCTGCAGGGGAGGGGGCGCAGCCTGGGCACTGTGAAACCCAAACCCCAATGAATAGGGAAGGGCTGGGGAAGGTGGGGAAGGTGCAGCTGCCGGCTCTGCTCTGCGGGCCATGGAGCCAGAGGGGCCATGGGGAGGAGGTGTGGGGACATGGGACCCTCCCCGTGGGTTCCCCTACACCCCACGTAAGGGTTGCTATAAGCGCAGGGGTCTCCAGGACAGACCAAGCCCCTCTGTGCCTTTTAAGGGTGCCAAGGAGCCCTCAGGCAGCACAGGGGCCGATTTGGCCACTGACATTGCAAACCCTCTTCAGTTTGTGCCCCGCTCCTGGTTTTACCTCACAGGGCCTTCCCAGGCACCACCAGCATCCCAGCTCCCATCTGCAGCCCCAGCTCCCCCAGCTCCCCACAAAAACCCCTCCAATGCCTGCCAAGCACGTGGGCTTCCCTTTCCCTTTGCCCTGCTGGGACATCAGGGCCAGGCTCTGCTCTTCCAGCCAGACCCAGGGGTGATGGCAGCAGGGACTTGGCAGTGCTGTCCCTATGTACAGAACCAGGAGAAGGCACCTCTCCCATCATCATTCCCTCATGGAGCCAGTTTTTCCCTGGAAAACTTTATTTCTCCTGCTTCCTGGCCCTTTGCATGCAAAGTCAGGCTGGGGCTGGTTCCCAGCACCCATCAGATGCTCAGAACTGGCAAAAACCAACCCAGCCTGCAGAAGATGAAGGTTTGGGGATGCCCCAGGCAGTGGCACCGGGCTCTGGGGACCATGCCTGGCAGAAGAACCCAAAGGTGTTTTTCACTGGAGTTACAGTTCAGTGCTTACCCACAGCCGGTAATGAGCAACAACCAGGGGGGCAGAGCCTGGGGGAAACTGCTTTTTCACCAGAACTCACCCTGGGGGGGCTCCTTTTGCTTCCCTGGGGCCTGGCTCTCAAGGGTTCCATGGAGAAGGCTCTTGGAAGTGGCAAATGGGGTGTGGAGAAGGGGTGAGCATGGCTGGCACCCAAGTGACTCCTTATTTTGGCCATTTTCCCTTCTCATCTTCTCACTGGAAGTGCTCACAAAACATTGGATGTGGCACTTGAGGACATGGGTTTGTGGTGATCATGATGGTGCTGCTGAGCTGATGATCCTGAAGGTCTTTTCAAACCATAATGATTTTGTGACTGACTCACATTTCTATGATTTTACATTTCTGGACTCCCTGGATGCAGGGATGGGAGCTGGGGGACCCATCCCACTGCATCCCACAACAACAAGCAGCCCCACAAACATCCCCCATTCCTGCTGCAACTCTTGGCTTCTGGGCCACCATCAATCCCTGCCTGTCCCTTCCAGGCACAAACACCCTGGGGGGATCTGGGTGGAGCTGAGGAGAAACCCTGGGCATCGCCCCCACCCTGTCCCCCAGGGATGTGTCCAGGCAGCACCAATCCCATCCCCTGGGCACATCTCGTGCTCAGCCCTGGTTTGGCACCTCCTGCTTGGCAGATGGGCTCATGGCCAGCTCTGCTGCAGGTCCCCAGGGCCCTGGCCACCCCCAGGGAATACTGGCACCACTGGGAGCCAGCAGGGGACAGGAGGGCGGGCAGTGCCCAGGGACACGGAGATGGACAATGCGGAGGGACAGGAGGATGGATGGATGGATGGATGGATGGATGGATGGATGGATGGATGGATGGATGGATGGATGGATGGATGGAGAGCAGGGAGCCCAGCCCACAGGCACGGCCGCCCCAGCGTCTGCACCGCATTCAAAAGCAGCCCCGAGGGAAAGTCCCCAGCGGGGAGGATTTACATGAGCAGGAAAGGGGCCGTGCAGAGCAGCAGCTTTGCCATTTTTAGGTGCTGTAGGCAGGGTAGTGGGAGCAGCCGCTGCTTTTGCAGAAGCACAGGGTGGATGTTTCCCTGCCCTGGGCACTGGAATATGGCTGAATTGGGCACGAGGCTCTGGCTGCTCCAGGTGACCCTCTGGCTGCTGGCTCTGCTCACAGGTAGGCTCCAAACAGGGTTTGCACTTCAGAGCAAGGAGCCAGGACAATGCTGTGTCCCCTGCTCAGGGGCTTCCCCCCAGATCTGCCTCTCAGGGCAATGATTTTAATAATTTTAATAACCAGCATAATTTTAAGCTTTGTGCTGGTGTCTCTCAGTCCTGCTCTGTGCTGGGAGCCCCCCGGGGAGCCCTGGAGGGCACACAGGGCTCGGAGCCCAGTGCCTGCCTTGGCTTTGGCTTTTGCTTCCCTTGGGCCGAGCAGCCAGGACACGTTCTGGGGCACGCAGGTGGCTTTGGCCGAGTGAGTGCAGAGCCAGCCTGGCTGGGGCTGCAGGTGACAGGAAAAAAGGGTTGTTGAGGTTTTTTAACCATTTATTACTCTCAGAGGCCTGGGGACAGAGCTGGCACGTTGCCCAGCCACATCTCTGCTCTGTGGGGTTCAGTGCCCAGAAGCAGAGAAGAAATGGGAGGAAAAAGGCCTTTGGGGTGATTTGTGGGGTCTGTGAACATCTCTGCACTGTTCCCCTTGGAGAAGCAGTAACAAAGCCCAGGACACAGCTCCTGGCCCCTTCCAGCTCCTCTTGCCTGATGCAGGAACAGCTGCAAGAACCCAGAGCAGATCCCACCCTCAGAGGGAAACGTGTGCCCACGGGATAAAGGGCTCCTGTGGTGCCCACACAAGTCCAGCATGGATTCAAGGCTGCAGGGTTTGAACTTGGCTCTCATGATGCCTTCAGGGGAGGACAGGGGAAGTTCAGCCCACCTGTGGCTGCAATGGAACTCCTGACTTGGGGGGGTGTGCAGGCTTTCAGGTGGGGAACCAGCCTGGTCTTCCTTTGGAAACACCAACAGAACCTGGAGGGCAAAGCCTTGGCTGGTGGCACTGCAGGTGACGGGGACACACAGCCAGGGCACAGCCAGGACAAAGAGCATCTCCCATCCTGGAAAAAACTGGAATGGGGCTAGAAGGGAAGATTTGCCTGCAGAGGTGTCGGTGCAAGGACCTGGAAGGAGCTCTGGGGCAATGAGAGGAGCCCCTGTCCAAGCCAGGAGGTCCCTGCAGGCTGGGAGTCTGCAGGAGGGTGGCAAAAAGCTCAGGCTGAGGAACTGAACCTTTCTTCTTTTTCTGTTCCTTTTTCTCTCTCTGGGGATGGGGAGGTTTGCAGCTGCAGGGAAGTGCTGCAGCCCCAGCCCCGTGCCAGCTCCTCCAGGGGGTTTGGTGAATCTCCATCGAGAGGAGGGAGCTGGGCACTCAAGCAGGGCAGTAAACAGGGCTGGGCTTCCTGCCCAGCTGCAGCAAGAGGAACCAGGCCCAGCAGCACTGGAGCTGTGGGCAGGGCACCCGTGGGTGCTGGGGGGTCCCCAGCTCACCCTGCACTGCAGGTCCCACTGCACCAAGCCACAGCCCTTGTCCTGGGGGGCTGAGTGGCCCCAGGAGCTGGGAACACCCCTGGCCATCACAGGGCTCCGAGCCCAGGAATTCCCAGCAGGGAAGGGTTTCTGGTTGGTTCAGACAATGGAAATGCAGAGCTGGGAGTATCTGGAGTATTCTTGAGAGGCATCAGCCTCGGGAACCTTATAGAGTGCATGTTTCACTGGGGTATTGACCAAAAAACAAGCTGGAAAATTTTCAGGAGACAGGATAGAAATGGGAGGGTTTGTACCCAGCCCTGCACTGCCCCAGGTGTTCTCTCTTGTGGCTCCTCAGAGCTCCATCCATATGGAGTGGGCAGGGCACATCCATCCCACCAGGGACATCCTCATGGGCTCCTGGTCACCACCTCAGGCCCTCTCCTGTCTTGCAGGTGGGACCTCAGCAGACGAGACCAACACCGGGAACAGCACAGGTACCCTCAGACCTGTCAGGCCCTTCCCCTCTGTGTGTGTCCCCAGGGTCCCTCCTGTCCCCAGAGAGCCACTGTCCCACCACCCACAGCCCTTTCCCCCCACACAGGCCATTCCCAGGCTGTGATATCCCTCATGGCTCATCCCCAATCCTGCACCTCCCTCTCCCTCTGCAAAGCTGGATCTGCTTTGTCTTTCCTGAGCACCCCCAGGTTTTCCCTCTGCATTTGCTGCATGACCCAGTCTGGGACCAGCACTGGGCTTGTGCCATTGTCCTTGTGCCATTGTCCTTGTGCCATTGTCCTTGTGCCATTGTCCTTGTGCCATTTCTACCCATGGGGCTCTGAGTGTGACCTCTGCAACCCAAATGGGCTCTCAAAGTCACCACTATGGAACTAAAACATGGCCAAAAAATACAAAATAAAGCAAAAGGCAAAAAAAAAAAAAAAAAAAGTGGAAGCAAAAGAGAAACAAGCTGGGATTCTGCAGGCTGTAATTTTGGAGCTGGGATTAACTAAATGTGCACAGAGAGAGGTGGGAGCAGGACAGAAGTATTGGAGCAAAAATTCCCACAGAAAATTGGAGTTTCCATTAAAAGCAGACTTCCACCAAAAGCCTCAGATCTCATAGAATCACAGAATATCCTGACTGGAAGTGATCCACAGGGATCATCCAGTCCCACTCCTGCCCTGCCCAGGACACCCCCACAACCCCACCCTGTCCATCCCTGGAGCTCTGTCCAAGCTCTCCTGGAGCTCTGGCAGCCTCAGGACCATTCCCTGGGGAGCCTGAGATGAGGATAATTCACCAAAACCAAGCCGGATGCTCAAAAGCAGCATGAAAACGGGAAGCTCTTTGTTGGGGAGGTGCCGGGGGGCTCTCACGGTTGTGGCTGCAGTGACAGCCTTGTCCCCTGCAGGTGGCAGGTGTCCCCCGGTGTACCAGAACCTGCGCTACGTGGCCGTCAAGAAGAACATGCCCATCTACCTCATCTGCTACTCCCAGGAGCCGCAGATCATGCAGTGGTACAAGACAGCAGAGGACAGGGATGACCTCTCTGTGCTGGATCAGAACATGCCTGGCTACAGCATCGAGAGGACGAACGTTTCCATCAACCTCACCCTCTTCAGGACCAGCTACAAGGACAGCGGGATCTACGTGTGCGACAGGAAGGGTGTGGTGAAGAAGGAGCAGCTGCACTCGTGTGGGACAGAGCTCCGGGTCATGGGTGAGTGGCAGCTCCCCATGCTGCTGCACCCCAGGAGATGCTCTTTCTCCTCTCCCATTCTCCATATGAACCCCACATGGTGCTCTCACATCTCCTCCTCTCCCTGTGCCCGTGGGACCCTCTCCAGCCCAGCTGTGGGTGCTCTATGGCACCACAGAGGTTCTGCTCCTCACTGCCAGCCCCAAGGAGCAGCACGACCTCCCTGGGTCTGCCCTGCCATGTCCATCCTGCAAAAAACAGGATGTTCCTCTAATAAATCAGATTTGTCCTGCTCCTGGTGACTGCTGGGTGCTGCCCAAGGTGTCCCATGCCAGAGCTGGTCCCCGATGCCAATCCTGGGGGCAGCTGCAGTGCTCTGCTCTCTCCCTGGTCCCCACATCCCCCCTTTGTGACCCACTCTGGCCATGTTGAGCGAATCCCTCTCCCTGCAGCCTGGCACAGAGGTGAGACCTGGGCTCTCCCTGTGCTGTTGCTCCCAGGTACCACCAGCATCAAGCAGATCCAGAACAGGAACACTCTGAAAGACGCCATCATCATCATCCAGTCCATCATGCTCGTCATCTTCATCAGCATCCCCATCCTCCTCTTCCACGACAAGGCAAGTGACAGTGACTCCAGCAGAGGGGATGTCCCCAGCTGGGCTCAGTGTCCTGCAGCGCATCCCAGGGCATGGGATGGGTTTGGGGTCATGGATGGGAACGTGGATATCTGAAGTGGGAACAAAACCATCTCAATTGCTCTGTGGGGACTCAGTGGATGTGCCTGTGGAAGTGGTGGGACCTGGCCCAGGGGACCAAGGCTGAGGACAGGGGATCCTGGAGGGTGCCAACACCAATGTTTGACTCTCCACAGGGTGAAGAGAAGAAAAGCCCAGAGGAGGACCACACCTATGAGGTAATTAATGATAGCAGGACCTTCCTAACACCACCCCGAGCCTTGGCACAAGGGGTTGTGCTGGTTATCTGCTGGGGGGTCCAGCAGCCCCTTCCTTGGGAGGAGGATCAGGGCACCTTCCCAAATTCCACAGCAGCTGTGCTGAGCTGCCCAGGAAGCAGCCAGTGCACATCCAGCAGCCAACATCCAGCCATCTCCATCCTCTCTCCCTGTCAGAAGCTGCTCTGGTCTCAGGGGGAACAGGCTGGGAGGGTCCCCAGCTGGGTGTCCCAAGGGATGTCCTGTGCTGGAACCTCCTCCCATGTCCCACCATCCTTGCTGTTGCTGCAGGGGCTGGAGGTGGAGCAGATGGCCACCTACGAGGACATCACTCCTTTCCGGGACGTGAAGGCCAAGTGGGCGGTGGGGGAGCACCCAGGTGAAGAGTGAGGGGTCCTGCAGCCTCTGCCAGGCCCTGCCAGCCCCCGTGGGGACGGATCCCCTGGAGCTGCCTGGATCCTGGATCCTGGATGCTGGGCTGCATTCCCGAGCTGCAAACACCTGCACAGCCCAGCTCAGGGCTGGGAGCCTGCTGCCCTCGGGTGTTCACACCCAGGCTGTGTCACCGAGGCTGTCCCTGTCCCCACCCCACAGACCAACCCCTAAAGCCTCTGTAGAAATTAGGAGCCACCTGTGATCCCCCAGTAGCAAACTGGTCCCACAGCCTGGGCAGCCCCACGCCCAGCACTGAGCTCCAGCCTGGTCAGTGCCATGGAAGGACTGGGAATGAGGGCTCTGCTCCAACCCCACCGCCCTGGGAAGGACAGGACCGGGCACTGCGAGGACACTGCCAATAGCACCACGTGGGTGTTGTGAGAAGCAGAACTGGGGCCGCTCTTCAGCTGTCAAAGCTGTGTCCACAGGCCCAGCTGGCAGAGGTCTGAGGTAGAGGATCCCCCAAAAGCAACTCTTTTTCTCCAAAGACTATGGAAAAGCTGGGGAGAAAGGTCTCACCCAAAGGCTTGCTGCTCTCCAGACAAGAGCTGGCCCCTGTCACAAGGTCATCCCCATGGGGAGGGACATGCCTGACCTCAGAACATCTGGGAAAGTTGTAAATTGTGGGTCACAAACCTCCAACTGCTTTGGAAACTCTAATAAAGGTAATGGGTAAATCCTCATCCTGCTCTGTCCTGCCATGCCCATTCCAGGGGTGTCCCATAGCCCTGGTGCTGATTTCCTGGGAATCACGAGCAGCTTTTTGGGTCCAGCATAGCTGGAAACCAAACTTCACCTCCTCAAACTTCACCCTGAGGGCAGGCAGGGATGGAAACCAATGTGAGATGTGAGGCTCCCGTGGGGACCTCAAAAATCCCAAAACATCAGCCTGGGATTAGGAAGAGAATTACCAGGATCCAAAGCAGGAGAACAGGGTCCAGGACCAGCAGCTCTGCTCTCAGCTAGATATGGTCTTGAAGGAGAAGCTACAAAACATCTGGAGACTGGGTTTGTAAAGAAATGATTTTGGCATGGCAAGTGGTGGGCTCAGGGCCAGCCAGGCACCCAAACTGGGGCTGGGGGGGCACAGTGGGGTGGGGGTTTGGCTGGGAAAGGGTGACAAGGACATTGTGGCTCAAACTGTCCCTTCTCAGAGAGCCCAAGGCCTCTGTGTCCTGATGTTTCACAACATTTTGGGCTCCAAGAAGCTCCTGCAACTGCTCTGCACCCCAAAAACAGCCAGAGGAGGGTAATATTCCAAGTGAAAAGGGCTTTTCAGAAGTAACAGGATGGTTCTTTACCAGTAAAGAACCTCTGTAGGAAACTGGAATTCAATTTAAACAGCACAAAGAACAGAATTTTAAAATTTATTTTTACTAGTGAAATAGAACTACCCCAAATTAGTTCTGCCACATATATATAAAAGTTATTTAAGCATATTTTACTTATAAAATGGGTTAATTTAAAAAAGGAGCATTCACAGGGAGAAAAAAGAACTGGCTGTTCCTGGTTGCCACATTTGCCAAGATTTTAGGACTAGCAGAGCTCATCCCTCCATTCCTTGTTTTCAGTTTCCAAATGGAAGATGGAAGTTTTTTCTGGCCTTCACAGCTCCAGATTCCTCAGTTTTTCTGAGTGCAAACAACTCAGTCAAGTGACTAAACAGAATAATAGAAAAAATAAAGAAAATCTGCTGTTTGCACCTGGTGAGGAACCACTGATGTCAAAAGCAGTTTTTGTGACCCCAGTCCTGCTCTGCTCCTCCCTCAGCCCAGGGCTTTGGCCTCCTTTAAAATGGCACAAGTAAATAAATATTTCTGTAGTGTTGTTGGTTTATTTGAAATGCTTGGAGTAGTTTCCAAGGAGCCTGGAGATGGAGGTTGGTTTCTTTCTATATTGAGAGTGGTTTGTGTTTAAAACACATTTAATGTAAATAAATATTTCAGTATATACAGCCCAGGCTCTGTATTTTGTCCTGATTTCTGTCATCGAATGATGGAATCATTCAGGCTGGCAAAGCCCTCTAAGATCATTGTGTCCCCCAGCACTGCCAAGGCCACCACTGACCCCTGTCCCCAAGTGCCACATCCACACAGCTTTTAAATCCTTCCAGGGATGGTGACTCCAGCACTGCCCTGGGCTGCTGTGCCAGGGCTGGACACTCCCTTCAGGGAAGGAATTTTCCCAATATCCAACCTAAACCTCCCCTGGCACAGCTTGAGGCTGTTTCTTCTTGTCTTTGGGAGAAGAAACCAAGCCCCACCTGCCTACAACCTCCTTCCAGGTAATTGTGGGGAGGGAAAATCCCTGTTTTCCATTGGGATGCTCAGGCAGACAGGTGGGGCTGCAGTCCTGGGGAGCTGAACCTGTGGGTTCAGCCTCATCTTTCCACAGGAGTTCAGTGAAACTCAGCAGTTCCAACTCTGATAAATAATCCCCATAAATCTGAAATGGAATTTCCCCTGGAGCAGTGAGTTAAGAGAGATAATCCTGCACACCCTAAAGCTCTGCAGAGCTGGGCTGTGGCTCAGCAGTGATCCTTGGTCAGGATTCCCCCAGGCTGGGGATCACCGGGAGCCTCCAGAAAAAGCTTTTTCACTTATTTAAAAGCTTAGGGAAAGGTGGGTGGACACGGGGCCATCCTGAAAAGAACGGAGGGGATTTATCTCTTCCAAGGGATGTGGAAATCACGGAGTGTGATTCTGCTTTAGATGGGATGCTGTGGCTTGGGAAAGCAGGGATTGGAGAGCCAGAAAATGGATATTTGGGAGCCGCTTATGCAAGCTCGGCTCTGCCCGGCCCGGAGCTCCTCATGCGCCGCTTCTGCCTCATTTACTGCCCAGACAGCGCTGGGGACAAAGGCAGCCTCGGGCAGCCCTCGGCACAAATCATGTGGATTTATCCCCGCTGGCAGCAGCAGAGCTGAGCAGGACACGCAGGAGCTGCGGCTCATCCCTGAGCAGCGCTGACACATCTGAGCACGACCTGCTGCAGAAAACACAAAAACACGCCCAGATGTCGCCGCTGTGGGGTGACGGGACACCTGATAGCGGCAGGACCCGCTGTTCCCTCTGCTGCTGGGACTGACATTTCCCTGTGACACCACCGCGTCTCCAGCAGCAACACCCGGGGGCTTCTCGGAACATCCCTGCTCTGTCTCATGTTTATCGAGCAGCGCTCCTCTCTCTACTCCAGCAGCTCCAGCGGCTCCGGGGGTGATGCTGCTGCTTGGAAACCGAAGCCACAAACAGCAAAGCCGGGTCCTGGGGGAGCCAAACCAAGCTCCCGACACAGGACACCCCCTGAACACCAGACAAAGGCCAAACCGGTGTGGTTTGGAGAAATGGGGGCTTTTAGAGTAAAAGTCCTTTAAATACCCCCTGGAGCTGCCCATCCAGGTTCTGTTTTTCTCAAGGGATGGATGGGCTGTGTCCTCTCTTCTTCAAGGCCAGGCTGGACGGGGCTTGGAGCAGCCTGGGACAGTGGGAGGTGTCCCTGCCCATTGCAGGGCTGGCACTGGATGAGCTTTAAGGTCCCTTCCAACCCAACCCACTCCATGATTCTCTGATTCCATCTTCCCCATCTCCTCTTCCCCATCCCTCCTATCTCCTTTCCCCACCCTTACTCTCCTTAATCCCACGGTATTTCACGTTTGCATCTCAGGCAGGAGCAGGAAGGTGTTCATGACCAGGTTTTCCCAGAGCCTTGTCCAGCTGAGGATCAGAGAAAGCTCCCAGAGCTCTGGATTTGCACTGGGCAGGTTGGAATCCAAACCAGCACCAGGGCAGGACAGCTCCTTGTCACACCTGTGACAAACCAGCTCAGCAAAAGCGTTTGCTGAACTTTTGACATTTTGGGAGAAATTGGAAGCAATTCCTTGTCAGAAATAGGATTCATCTGACAAGATCCAGCCAGCTCTATCCCCACAAATAATAGAGAGGAAAACATCACAGAATTTTGTATCATATTCCTTTAGATTGGAAAAGGTTTCTAAGAGCATCAGTCCAGCCATTCCCCCAGCACTGCCAAGGCCAGCACTAACCCCTGTCCCTGAGTGCCACATCCACACAGCTTTAAATCCCTCCAGGGATGGGGACTCCAGCACTGCCCTGGGCACCTGTGCCACAGCTGGACAACCCTTTCAGGAAGAACTTTTCCTTAATATCCAACCTAAACCTCTCCTGCTGCCACTTCCTTTAAGCCAGAAATGTCCCATGCTGGCCGGTCAGCCCTGGGACCTGTGGGCCAAGGCTGCAGAGCCAGGCAGGAACATCAGGAGGACACAACCAATTCCACCATGATCTGATTTGGGATGAGTCTTGCTGTGATGAGGAAACTTTTAATCGCAATAAACAGGAGAATTATGATGAAATCATGGGGCACTGGTCTCATCCTGAGGCAAACAAAGCTGCCCAAGCTGCACATCTGTGAAAATGCCTGTGATGAGGTAGCACCACCGTGAACACTTGTGCATTTATGCAGGGGGAATGTGCAGAGCTGTTGTTGTGATCATGAACACACAGATCCATTTTAAACAGACCCCCTGCTATATAAGGGGGGGCTCCACAGTTTCCTTGACCAGATGAAAGGAGGAAACACTCCCAACCAAGCCACACCTGAGCAACTCAGCAGCAGAAATGGCTCCAGGTACATTTTATTTCAGTTTTAAAGGATTTCTATTGCTGGATGTGTAGGGTGACAGGAGATGATGATGATGATGATGGGGTGGTTCTGTGCTGGGCTACACACACTCCTTGCCATCCCTAAATTAAAACAGGACAACTTCTAAATCCATGAAAAAGAAAACCTTTCCCTGAAGTGTGATTCTAATCCATGAATTAATCTTTAACCTAAGGTGGTCAAGGAAAGTGTTGAGAGCTTGAAGAACAAGATCAAGCCACAGTTATAATAGTTACTATTACCATAAATGTTGGCAGGGATAGCAAAACTCATATTCCAAACTTCAGACAGAGATGAGGATAATGTCTAGTAATGTCCAGGTCCTACAGGCTCCAGGGTGTTCCTCCTCTTAAGGGTCTTTCTTTGAGATGAGCTTTGTGGTCTGTGTGAGCACAGGTGGACACTTGTGTTGGATGTCATGGGCTGAAAACCTTTAGGCTTGGCTAAGTTCACCAAATCCTAAAGGTGTGACCCAGGGATCAAAAGCAGCTGGTCACAGCACAGGTGATGTCACAGCTCTTGTCCCTGTGAGGACAGTGACACAGCCCAGGGGAAAACATGAGTGTGTCAGGGAAAACCATAGGGACACCCCTTGGTTTTCATGGAGCAAACAATTCCAGCCAGGAAGACACTGCTGGTCACACTGGGAGCAGCCTTGAGGGCAGGTCCAGTTCAAGGGTCTCCCTCGATTCTGGGGAGGGCTGAGCCCAGCCAGTGTCCAACAGGGCACCATGGAAGGTGAGTGTGGATCCAGCACGGGCAGAACAGGCTGGGAATGAATTCCCAGGTGGCACCTCCTTCTCAGCAGCCCCCAAGGACTCCCAACACCTTCCTCTCCACTTTGCAGGGTCCTGGCTCTCTCCTCTGGCCATTGCTGTGATCACCCTGGGGCTGCAGTGGCCACAGCCAGCTGCCACCTTCCCAGCCATGCCCCTGTCCAGCCTGTTTGCCAACGCTGTGCTGAGGGCTCAGCACCTTCACCTCCTGGCTGCCGAGACCTACAAGGAGTTTGTGAGTGCTGTGGCCTGAGGGCACCTCCTCTGTGTTTCCTTGGTGGCTCCAGGACTGTAGAACTTCCCAGAGAATTCCCAGCTGTTGGAGTCTGCCAGCTCTCAGGGAGGAGAAAGAACCTTAAGAGGATAGGACAGGCTGTGATCCACCAGCCTGGACACTGTCACCTCTCTGATGCCTCCTTGGGGCCATTTCCACCTGTGTCCAGACCCCCTGCACAGGGGCAGCTGGGAGGTGACACAGATATTTTGCTGGACTTCCCTGTGTTGGTCACTTTTGTCCCTGGGAGGGTCTGAGTGCTTCAACCCAGCAGGTGCCAGGAGCTGGCAGGGGCTGTCCCTTTGGCACAGGCTGTCCCTGGGGATCGTCTCCTCCTTGGGAGAACCTGTCCAGGTGTGTTCTGTTCATCCTCCTCCTGCAGTTTGCCTGCAGCAGTGTCTGCCCCCCCTTGTGACACCCTGTGGTGACACTGAGTCACCTGCTGCCCACGGGCACAACTGGCCCTTACTGAAGAGCAGCACCTTGCCCTAGGCAAAGGGAGAGCTTCAGGGCAGCTGCTGTGCCAACACACAAACTCCTGTTTCCCAGCTCTCCACCCTGTCCAGAGGCACCTCCTGTCTCCCCTTTATTCCTTGCAAAGAGGAACCATACAGGACAGCTTGGGAATTCTCTGTGCTCTTCTCCAGTCCATGGACAGCAGACCTGAGTGTGTCTGGGATGTCTCCACAGGAACGCAGCTACATCCCAGAGGACCAAAGGCACACCAACAAAAACTCCCAGGTAGCCTACTGCTACTCAGAAACCATCCCTGCTCCCACAGGGAAGGAGGATGCCCAGCAGAAGTCGGTGAGTTCTGAACTGGGGCAGCCACAGACCTGTCTGTAGAGTCCCCACTGCAGGATCAGAGCGTTTCCACCTGTGAGACCTTTGGTGTTTTCACCCTCCTCTCTCTTCTTTGCTATTTAAACCCTGCAGACTCTCCTGGGTTACACTATAAATCATATTCCCAGCTCCAGGATGAGAACACTGCTGTCTGCACATGGCACATGGGGTTGGGTGGTGCCCTCAGCCTGCAAACTGAAGCTGCAGGAGCAGTGTCCCTCTCTGGGTCACTCCAGGCTGTTCCAGAGGGGGCAGGACTCCACAAAACACCAGACCTACTCAGCTTTGAACCTTTCTGCCTCAATTTCAGGACATGGAGCTTCTCCGGTTTTCCCTGCTTCTCATCCAGTCCTGGCTGACTCCAGTGCAGTACCTGAGCAAGGTGTTCACAAACAACTTGGTTTTTGGCACCTCAGACAGGGTGTATGAAAAGCTAAAGGACCTGGAAGAAGGGATCCAAGCTCTGATGAGGGTAAGTCCCAGCATGACTGTGGAATAACAGAGATCTCCAGGCACGGGGCAGTCTCAAGGATCCACAGACCATGAGAAATCTCCCTGCCTTCCACAGGGCATCCTTTGGACTTTGCTTCCCTTTAGATAACAAGATCATGACCCCCCAGTGCACAGGTCCCATCACTGAGGAGAACACAGGACTTTGTGTTACCAGCAGTGCCACAATTCCTCAGGTTCCACCAGGAATCACAACATTTCAGATTCAAAATCTTTCCAAACCCAGCACCAAATTCCCAATTGCTGACATACATCAGACAGCAGCACAATGTTTGTTACATCTCCAGGCAAAGTTCTTTGAAATAGGGAAAAGTTTGCAGGGTTTGCAACCTCACAGCATTTTATAAACATATTTTTGTGCAGGGAAGGACTTGCTCTGGTGTTCCCCCCTTTGATTAATACAACACTCCAAGCTGAGAGCTGGAGGGTAATCCCTCCAAGGAAGATCTTGTCAGAGAATCCCACAGTGGTTTGGGTGGGAAGGGACCTCAAATCCCACCCATTCCCCCCCAGCCATGGCAGGGACACCTCCCACTGTCCCAGGCTGCTCCAGCCCCAATGTCCAGCCTGGCCTTGGGCACTGCCAGGGATCCAGGGGCAGCCCCAGCTGCTCTGGGCACCCTGTGCCAGGGCCTCAACACCATCACAGTGAGGAATTTCTTCCTGAGATTTAACCTGAATGGTTTTAGATTAAGACCATTTCCCCTTGTTACTCTCCCTCTCTTTTATAGGTCCCTTTAAGGTCTTCTTAATTTTGTGTTTGTTGTTTTAAATTGCCCATTATCTGTCAGGACACCCTTCAGTTATGCTTATTCTGTGAGTTTATCTGCCAGCATCACCCATTTCTCACAGCTGTAGCTGTGAGAAATGAGTCTGGATCATTATTTACATCTTCTAGCAATCAAATAACTCTGCAAGTCAGGCCCTGTGAGCACACACAGACCTTCTGTGCTGGAGTAAGCAAGCAAAGAAATCAGGACCACTGCAGATTCTACTGCATTCCACGTGTGTTTGGGCATTGAGAAGCCACAGACATAAATTACACAAATATTCATTTTTCAGCAATCTTTTTACTTCACCAGAACCATTCTGTTGCTGAGCACAGCAGGGAGAGTGGCTGAGCACAGATCTCCAGATGGAGCTGTGGGGCTGGATCAGAGCTTTGGGAAAGTGGGGGAAGAGAGAATTATTTGTGCAGTTCTCCATCTCCTTGTCTGGAGGGGCCGCAAAGATCTCGATTCTGTGATTTGACCTTTATTTGAAGCCCGGCCAGGACAGCCCTCCCTCCCCGCAGCCCCGCGTGTCACTGGCACCATTCCACCTGCACGTTCTGCCACACACACGCCCAAAATCACATCTGAAATCCCATTTAAGATCCGGGGGGGATCCCCCTGCCCTCTCCCCGAGGTTTATCCCCGGGAGCTGCCCCTGCCCGGCCCCGCTGTCCCGCAGGAGCTGGAGGAGCGGAGCCCGAGGGGCGCCCAGCTGCTCAAAGCCACCTACGAGAAATTCGAGCTCCACCTGCGAGGAGAGGACGCGCTGCTCAAGAACTACGGGCTGCTGTCGTGCTTCAAAAAGGACCTGCACAAGGTGGAGACCTACCTGAAGGTGATGAGGTGCCGGCGCTACGGAGAGGGGAACTGCGCCCTCTGAGCCCGCCCCGCTCCTGGGAGAGGAACTGGAGAATAAAACCCGCTAATGCCGACACGAGTCTGGCTTTTGGGGGAGATGGGATGTTCGGGGGGATGGGAGAGGAGAGATGCTGCAGGGGAGATTTGGGGTTGGGAGGTGAGGGTTTGGGGCTGGGAGGTGTATCTGGGGTTGGAGGATGAGGATTTGGGGCTGGGGAGGGGGGATTTAGGTCTGCAAATCTGATTGATTTAGGTCTGAAAATGTGATTGAATTTGGAGCTGGGGGAATTGAGGGCTGGGCAGCGAATTTGGGACAGGGGGATGAGGATTTCGGGCTGGGAGGTTGGATTTGGGGGTAGACTTGGGGCTACAGTGTGGATTTGGGGGGGGGGGGCAACTGGGGCTGAGGGGGGTGGATTTGTGGCTTTGGGGGAGATTTAGGGGTAGATTTGGGACTGGGTGGTGGATTTGGAGCTGGAGGATAAGGATTTAGCGCTGTGAGGGTGGATTTGGACCTAGAAGGGTGGATTTGGGGCTGGGGGTAGATTTGGGGCTGGAAGGATGAATTAGGACCTGAATTTAGGGTTGGGGGCAGAGCTGGGTCTGAGGGGAGTGAATTTGTGGCTTGGGAGGGATTTGGGGTAATTTAGGACAGTGGCAGGTTTGGGGTTGGGAAAGTGGATTTGGGGTATGAGGAGGGTGGGGCAGGGGAGTGAATTTGGAAGGAGCTGAGTCTGAGGTGGTTTGGTTGGTGGTGCTCACAAGGTGGGTGCTGGGGCCAGCTGTGACACAAGCCAGCCCTGAGAAAAGGAGTTTCCTGTCACTGAGTTTGGGAACACCCCAGCTCAGTTTTGTGCCCAGTGTCCACTCACCTGAGCAGGTACAGGCACTTCTCAACACAAACCTCATGGCAAAGGAGGAAAAGCTGACAGCAAGGGAAGCCCTGACCTTGCAGGATCATATTTTGTTATTAAAGCAGCTGAAATGAGGGCACAGAGGTGTGCCCAAATCCCCTTGGTTGTTGTGGCTCATTCCCAGTGCTCAGCTCCATCACTGCTTGTTCTCGTGCTGTCATTTCCTGAGACCCTGATGTGTTTCCACTTGTCCCACAAAAAGGAGGGTTTGCATTTTCTTGTCTGCTTGGAAGGAGCCAAGTCCAGGCTGGCCTTGCCTTCTCTGCTCCTGCCATGAGCCAGCCCTGGGCACTGTCCAGGGAATGGTCCCGGCCCCAAGGCTGCCAGAGCTCCAGGAGCCTTTGGACACTGCTCCCAGGGATGCCCAGAGTGGGATCCTTGGGGTGGCAGGGATGGCAAGGGTGGGACTGGCTGATCCTTGAGGGTTCCTCCCAACTCAGGAAATTCCATGGCTCCTCCTCCTGCAGTTTTCCTGGAGCAGTGCCTGCCCCACCTTGTGACCCCCTGTTCCCTGTGTGATGCTGACTCACCTGCTGTCCACAGGCACTACTGCTCCTTACTGAAGAGCAGCAGCAAAACTGGAGCATTTTGGGGTGTGACACAACCAATACCCATCAGATTTTTTCGTTATGAGTTGAGAAGATGGAATTTCTGCTGGTTTGCTGTCTCTCCACACTCCTCCTTGTAGCCCCTGCTCTCCAGCCCCTTCCAAAGCCACAGAGAGCTGACCTGACTGGTACAGCCCACAGGGGAACTGAGCAGCAGAGTCAAACAGAAACCTCTGCTCCTGCAGAAGTCCTCCCTCCCCTTGTGACAGAGTGTGGGAGGGAATTCAGCACTCGCTCTCCACAAGGCATCATTCAGCCCCATGGAAAGGGGAACAGACGGGGATTTGGAAGGACTTGCTCGGGATGAGAGTGGCTGGGTGTCCTTCTGGCTCATTGCCTCGTGATGTCAGTCAGTCCTTCCAAAGCAGAAACATTTCCAAGTGCTAAATTCTGGGGAAGCTGCCCCTTATACATGACAAAAATATGTGCATAGGGATGAAACTAAAGCATGTTGTAGAGAGAAAATGACCCTTGATTTCTCTCCCAGGCCAATGAATTGTCCTTGGAACAGTTTGACCTCAAAGAGGAAGTTTTGTTTGATCTCAGTTTTAATGATGCCACTAAATTGGAGCAGCTCTGTCTTCATCATTTCCAAAAGTTTTGCAGTGTTTTATTAAGGATGAAAGTTTAATGTTGTGAGAACTGTGTGCGTCACATCCAACGTCTGCTTCTCCTCCAAATATGTAAGAGCAACAGAAATGGGCAATAAACCTAAATGCTGTTAAAATTAAGCTCCAAAATAAATGCTGGTTTTAGAAAGAAGGTGTTTTCCTGTCAACTTATTGAGGTCAGCTATATCTGGAACCAGCAGAGCTGCAGGATTATTTAGATAGAATATCACATGTGTGCAGCACTTCCAGAACAATAAAAGGAATGAGCCCTCCCTGCAGGAGCCCACGTAAAGCCCAGAGCTGCTCTGAGAAAACTGGAGGTGGAAGGTGTCTTACCAGCAGGAGTAGCTGTGGGACTCGTTTTTACAGGAACAGGAAAAGTATTTCTCTAAGAAGAAAAAAAATAAGTCATGTAATAAATGTGCTGAGCCACAAGAGCCTTGTGAAGCACAGGTGTTGAACCCCAAGTAGCTGGGCCATTCACATTATATAAAACAGAAGTTCTTTCTACTTTCAAATGTGTTTTCCATTAAATGAAATAAGATTTTGTAACATGGTAATGAATGAACAGCTGAGGCAGCTCAAGCAATGGGAAGGGGCACCAAGCTCACCAAATCATGAAGGGAGGCAGGGGGTGTCTTATTTCATAATGAACTCAGGTATTTTGACCTCTCTTTGGAAAAAAAAGGAAAAAAGACAACCATAAACTGGGAGAGCTCAGGGGTGAGCCACAGGAATGATGTGAGATACCTCTTGAAATGAGAGAAGTCTAGTCTGTTTAAAGAAAAAGAGAGGAAAGGGGTGATTTGCTGCAGGAGAAATCACCTGGCCCTGGCTGAGCTTGAACCACAAAGGTAAAGCAAAATCCGGTGTCTGGACACAGAACGTGGAGAACTCCAAGTGGAAGATGTGGTGATTCATGAGGGGAGAGAGAGACCTGGCCTCTGTGGAAATAAATCCCTGCTGGGGCAATTTCTCAGGTGGAAATGCAATTTCTATATTCTATTGTCTTATAAATGCATCAAAACATGAAATTATCACTATCCCCAGCAGTGTGACCAGAGGGTGAGGGGGGAATTCTGCCCTGCTCAGGTGAGACCCCACCTGCAGAGATGCCTCCAGCCCTGGGGTCCCAGAACAGGAAGGATGTGGAGCTGCTGGAGTGAGTCCAGAGGAGGCTGCAGAGATCCTCTGAGAGCCCCTCTGCTCTCAGGCTGGGAGAGCTGGGGGTGTTCATCGGGAAAAGACGAGGCTCCAGGGAGACCTCAGAGCCCCTTCCAGGGCCTAAAGGGGTCCAGGAGAGCAGGAGAGGGATTTGGGGCAAGGGATGGAGGGACGGGACAAGGGGGAGTGGCTTCCCCAGGGTTAGACGGGATATTGAGAAGGAATTAATCCCTGGTGGGTGGCCCTGGCAGAGGACTGAGCAGCTGGTCCAGGGCAGGCTCCAGTCCTGGTAACAATCTGAGTCAGTGAGGTCAGAAAAGCCCTCCAAGATTATGGAGTCCACCTTGTGTCCAATCCCCACCTTGTCCCCCAGCCCAGAGCACTGAGGGCCATGTCCAGCTGTGTCTCAAGCACCTCCTCAGACAGTGACCACTTGAGCAGTCTATTCCAATGTTTAATCCTCCTCTCTGTGAAGAAATTCTTTCTAATGCCCAACCTAAACCTCCCTGGCACAACTCAGGGCCATTTCCTCTCCTCCTGTTCCTGTTCCCTGCAAGGAGAGCCCAACCCCACAGCAGGCTGTCCCTCATGTCAGGGAGTGATGCAGAGCCAGAAGGTCCCCCCTGAACCTCCTTTTGCTCAGGCTGAGCAACTCAGTAAGATAGAGGAGAAATTGCTTTTACAAATACATCAGCAAAAATGGGAGGAGAAAGGACAATTTTTATTCTATGGGGTTTCATGATCAGTGGGGTTTAACCCACCACCTCCATCCCAGGGGATTAATCCTTGCTACTCAAATGTGAGTCCTGCTTCTGGTACCAGATACATGAGCATACACACATACACTCAAAATCACTTGCACATCCCTGAACATACACAGATATTTCTCCCTGCTCACAGGACACTCTGGCTGCACAAAACCAGCATTTATTAGGAATAATATCCAAGGAAAGAACTGTGAAGGAAGTATCATTCAATGAGAGTTAAAGAAATATCAGTATGGAAATAGCTAAGGAAATAGCCTCCAAGGCAAGAACTGGGATCCAAGGATCAAGGATTAGAATCAAAGGAAAGCTTCCGCAACTCCTGTATGGGTGCAGGAGCTGGAGAAGAAGTGTTGGCATCCATCTTCCCCTCACTCAAGTTCTTCATGTTGTATCTCTTCTTGTGAGACATCTGTATTCTCTTTCTGCATTTGTTTCTGCAATTCTTCTTCCTCTTTATCAAGGACATCCATGATGTATTGAACCACCAGCAATTCAGCTTCACTGAGCTCAGGCAGGTCCTGGAAATTGCCACAGATTTAGAGAGGTGAGGCAGAGCAGGTGGTGCAGGTAGAGGAGCAGCACTGGCATCTGTTCCTGCCCTTACCTGCTCTGCATCCTCTACATCCCTGTACTTGTTCTTCCTCCATCTCTGTTTCAGTTTTATAGACAGCCTGAAAATCAAAGAAAATAAGCACTGAGGTTTGGCCGGGGAGGGCTGCAGGAGGTGCAGAATCCTCTTCCTGCTTGGGGTTCTTTCAGCTGAGACAAAGGAAGATGTGGGTCCCAGAAAGAACATCCCTGTCTGGCCCAACACAGGTGCCCCATCTGGGAAAGCATCACTGCTGCATGAAGGGCTGCTTGGGTTGGCAGCTCCTGGCCGTGCCCAGCGCTGTCGCTCAGGAGCCCCTTTCCCGGGGCTCCCCCAAACGCGACGTGTGTCAAACACAGCCAGGGGAGTCCTGGGCAGCGGCACCCGCGCGGCTGCGGGGCTCGGGGAGGAGCTTCTCTTCACAGGAAAGACTCTTGCTGGCACAACAGAGGCACGGGCAGGGAGCAGTTACCTTCTCAGCCACGATTTCCAGCTGGGTAGCTGTCGGCAAATAGCTGCAGCACATCGGGAACACACCTTGGAAAGGAGAGAGACTTGTAACACCAGAATTTTCTTGTCATACTCTACAGAACATGAGAGACCAAAAGATTCTTCATCCAACCCAGTCTGTTCTACACATGTGGAAGTCTGTGCCAGTACCAATGGCTTTAAAAAGAACCCGTCCTTCCTTTTCAAATTCCTGCTTCTCTCTCCAGGAACTCAAAAAGCTGTTTGAACTCACAGAGCTCCCAATCTCATTGCTGTGTGGCTGAAGGCAGGAGAGCAAAGCAAAGCTGGGGAGAACTGGGACAGAAGGCAGGATAAGTTTCCCCCAGGCAGGCTGAACCCTGCTGATCTGGGTGCTGTGGATGCTGCCACAAGCTCCAGGCTTGGGAAAACATCTCCTGTGGCACCCAGCACGTGCAGGGGCATCTGCAGTGGCACATGGGGCTCATCACCCCGGCGCTCCAGCTACAAGACAGACAGATACGTGTCAAACAAGTATTGGCTTACGTGGAAGACACACTTCAGTATCAGCAAAATGATTGCGATGAGAGACAGCAAAACCACAAATGTGATCGTGTCATCCACAGTCTCTGGCCTTGGCTGAGAAAAGACAAAAGATGATCATGGAGGGAAAGAAAATTTATCCTTCCATTCTCCTTTGCCCAGAAGGACACATGCAGCAGTGCCCATCAGCTCTCCTACCTTTTCTGCGGGCTCCTGATCCTGCAAAGCTGTGCGTCTGGAGATGTTGTCTTGCAGGGGACACTGGCCCATGCGATCAGAGGCTCCCTGGGTCTCTTGCCTCTCACTGAGCTCCTTTAGAAGTAGCCCAATCTTTGAGAATGTCCTGGCACAGGCCTGCTTGATCTGGGGCAGGCTGCAGCCAGTCCTCAGGGCTTGCTCCACATGGCCCATGAACGCCCACAGGCCTTCGTCTGGCTCCAGCAAGTGCAGGTGATGATGGACTGTGGTATTCAAGAGCTCACCTGGAACCAGTGCAAGATCTGGGCCTTGGGGTCTCCCAGATTTTTTTATGAACATTGACCCTTCCTCCTGTTGCTTCCCCTGTGTGTCTGTGGTGGCAGGCATGATCAGGAGGTGCCCGCCTTGAGAGGAATGCTTCTCTTCAGCCATGGCCTCTCCCCTGCTGCTCTCAGCGAGGTGGCTCTGAGCCAATGGGTCAGAGAGAAAATCCCAGTTCCTGTTTAGACGTTGCTCAGCTTTTCTGGCCGTGGCTCTGAGCCCTCCTTCTGCTGTCACAGGGCTCAACACCTGGTAGAAAAGCTGATTATGTCCAACCCAGTAGGGGTTGTCCTCCAGGGCCTGATTGAGAGTACTGATGTAGTTCTGCCTTGGAGCTTCATCTTCCACCTTCTCTCGGAGGTATCTATCTACAAAATTGTCATGAGTGGGCTTTAACCCACCAGCTACATCCCAGGGGTTCAGTGCTTGCCTGTTCAAATGTGACTCCATCTCCTCTTGATCCCAGTTTGAGGATG
>NC_031796.1:3360499-3361703 GCF_001522545.3 Parus major | reverse complement strand
CCGCTCCGCCGCAGAGGCAGCTCCGGCTCCGGGCAGCGGCCCCGGCAGCGGCCCCCGCGGCCTGAGGAGAAACGCGCGGCCCAACAGCTCGGGCCGGGGCGGCTCCGGCAGCGCTTGGGGCAGGGCGGGCTCCAGGCCTGGGCTCCGAGTCCCGGAGTCTCGGAGTCACTTTAGGACGGAAAACACCTCCCGGTTCAGCGACTCGATCGATCCGTGCCCGATCCCCACCTTGGCGGCCAGCACAGAGCACTCCGTTTCACCTCCAGCCCTTCCTTGAACACCTCCAGGCATGGGGAGGCCATCGCCTCCGTGGGCAGCCCCTTCCCAAGGCCTGACCAGCCCTTCCATGAAGAAATTGCTCCTGATGGCTGTGTTGCCTGTGTCAAACAAACACCCTGTGGCCATTCTGAGCCATATTAGACAAAGGTGCGTTTCATGTGTGTGCATGAAACCTCTTTGAGAAGATGACTCTGCTCCATGACAGCAGCCCTTCAGCAGGAGGTACAACAAGGCAGCCATCGGCCTGGGAGCAAAGGGAAGGAGGAAGAGGCAGAAACCTCAGGGCCGCAGAGGGGACAATGCTGCTTGTGCAGCTCCACGCCAGCACCACGGGGACACCAGTGCCATGGCCTCTGCGGGAGGAGACCGGCCATTCTCCTTCCCACCCGCCACCCAGAGCTCTTGTGCCCGCAGGAGACATTGGGAACACAAAAGTTTTGACCCTGGAAAGCTACAGGGGCCTTGGGACGTTTTTGAAGCGCTACTGCAAAGTCTCTTATTTTGATTTCCAAAGAGATATGCAGGAAGGCTTTGTTTGAATGGGAACCGGCATTGCAGCTGCAGCAGGGGCCTGGAAGGGAAACCCAAGTGCTGAGCAGCGGGGAGGGGACTGACGGTGCCGGGTGATGCTCGTTGTACCTGCAGCACCAGTCCAGGGCCAGCTGTTGGGCACAGGCAGACAGAAGGGCACAGACAATGCCAAGGGGAGCAGCAGCTGTGGGAATGCACCTCTGCTCCTGGGGAAGACCCCAAAGAAATGCTGTATGAGGGAATGTGATAGGGAAGAGATTTCTTCCAAGCTGGAAAAAAGCTGGAAGGCAGAGAGTTTCCTCCTCCAAGAGTTCTGCTTTGTCCTCATCGGCCTCCCAGATGAGACTCCAGCTGTGGTTTCCACTGTTCAGTGAGCCATAGCCAGAATATGGCA
>NC_031796.1:3357221-3360399 GCF_001522545.3 Parus major | reverse complement strand
GGCACAGGGCAGAGAACATCCTATCCCCAGCAGGCTGGACTTGTGCAAACAGAAACAGCCAGGTTTCCAAGGGCCCCACACAGAGCTGGGTTCTGTCCCTGGCTCAGCCCCACGTTTCCCACAGCACAGTCCCAGAGCTCTGGTGCTCTTGTGGAAGTTTTTCCTGCTGAGACAGCTTGAGCTGCTGTTGTTGGGAATTTCCCTGGAGCAAAGGAGTCCCTGGGCTTTTCTCCCCTGCCAGTCTGTGTCCCCATTGCAGTGCTGATCTTTCCTCTGGGCTCTCTGGCTCTTGTCTGGCTCCTGCAGAGCAAGCCAGGCCTGGCTCATCTGGAGCTGTGGGGAAGTCTCCGACAGCAAACCCATTCCCCAGGGATGTTTCCCTCCCATCCAAAGGGAGCCCCTGGAGACACCAGGAAAGAACCAGCGCTCTGCTCTGCCCCAAGGGGATAATGGGATGGATTGAAGGGGTCTTCTCCTCTTCTCCCCAACACATCCCCCACTCTGCTCTCACACTCCCTTGGCCTTGAGACGAGCTCCTGCTGCTCAGGGTAACCTCTGAGCCTGTGTTGGTGCCGAGCCACTGATCTGCTCTCTTGGTGTTCTCCAGCTCACACAACTCTGGTACAGACATGGGCAGAAATGATGGACATGGAACAGCCCAGAGAGTTGAGCACCGGCCCCGTGTTGAGCCTCAAGCCCAAGGAGCCTTCAGTGGGAGATCATGGATCTGTAACGCTTGCGGTTACCCTGACCCTGAGCACTGAGGGTGATGTCAGCAGCCTGGACAATTCCAGAACAAATTCATATCCCCCTCAGCATCTCTTGGGGCACAAAGGCAAAACAGGCATTGATGACCTGACGGCCAAGCTCAAGAAGAAGCTGCACAAGTCTAAAAGCACCGAGAGTGTGAAAAGCATTGTCCCACACCAGCCCCAGCCTACCAGGCTGAAGGATACGCTGGAAAAGACATCCTCAAACTGGGATCAAGAGGAGATGGAGTCACATTTGAACAGGCAAGCACTGAACCCCTGGGATGTAGCTGGTGGGTTAAACCCTTCTGGCCACCTCAGAGATGAGGAGGAAGTTCCAGCTGCCAGGAAGAACTATGTCAGGACACACAAGTGGCTCAAGAATGAGGACAGCAACTATTGGATTGGACCTAATCAACTTTTCTACCATGGTTGGAGACCTGTGGAATTGAAGCGAAAGCCCAGAGCTGACCAGATTCTAAACAGGAACCTGGATTTTCTCTCTGACCCATTGGCTCAGATCCGCCCCGTTGCGAGCAGCAGGGGAGAGGCTGCGGCTGAAAGGGAGCATTCCTCTCTAGGTGGGCACCGCCAGATCATGCCTGCCACCACAGAGGAGGAAGGGTCTGTGTTCCTCAATAAACCTCTGAGTACCCAAATTCCACACCTTGCACCGGTTCCAAAAGAACTCTTGGATACCACGGTCCATCATCACCTGCGCTTGCTGGAGCCAGACAAAGACAAAGGCCTGCGGTCGTTCATGGCCCACGTGAAGCGAGCCCTGAGGATGGACTGCAGCCTGCCCCAGCTCAAGCAGGCCTGTGCCAAGATGGTCTCAAAGTTCAGGATACTTCTAAAGGACCTCAGCAAGAGACAAGAGAACCAGGGAGCCTCTGATCCCATGGACCAGTGTCCCCTGCGAGAGAACACGATCATTCACATGGCCTTAGGGGAGGGCAAGAAACTCGCAAGGAAGGTAGGAGAGCTGCTGGGCACTGCTGCATGTGTGTGTCCTCCTGGGCAAAGGAGAATGGAAAGATCAATCCTCTGGCTCCCGTGATGATCTTTGCTTTTCTCACAACAGAAACAAGACAAGACACTGGAATTCATCATGTTTGTGATTTTGTTATCTCTCTTCGTTATCATCGCTGTGATGCTGAAAATCTTCTTCCACGTAAGCCAATACTTGTTTGACACGTATCTGTCTGTCTTGTAGCTGGAGCGCCGGGGTGATGAGCCCCATGTGCCACTGCAGATGCCCCTGCACGTGCTGGGTGCCACAGGAGATGTTTTCCCAAGCCTGGAGCTTGTGGCAGCATCCACAGCACCCAGATCAGCAGGGTTCAGCCTGCCTGGGGGAAACTTATCCTGCCTTCTGTCCCAGTTCTCCCCAGCTTTGCTTTGCTCTCCTGCCTTCAGCCACACAGCAATGAGAGCTTTTGCCCTCTTGTGTTCAGCTAAAGATTACAGGAATACGGATGTTACAAATCTCCCATTTTCCATCCCCAGGTTTTCTCCCTCTCTCGTGAACTTGATTCCGAATGCTGCGACAGCTGGAAATCGTGGCTGAGAAGGTAACTGCTCCCTGCCCGTGCCTCTGTTGTGCCAGCAAGAGTCTTTCCTGTGAAGAGAAGCTCCTCCCCGAGCCCCGCAGCCGCGCGGGTGCCGCTGCCCAGGACTCCCCTGGCTGTGTTTGACACACGTCGCGTTTGGGGGAGCCCCGGGAAAGGGGCTCCTGAGCGACAGCGCTGGGCACGGCCAGGAGCTGCCAACCCAAGCAGCCCTTCATGCAGCAGTGCTGGGATGGATGTCTTGGGCTCCAGTGCGTTCCCAAACTTCTGTGAGCACGAGCAATACCTCTCTGTTCCCAGAAGAGTCTCTTCTGCTGATGGCTCTGCCCTATTTTTCCCGCTCTCTCCCAGAGCAGCTGCTCATTCCCATCCTCTCCAGTTGCTTTTTGCATCCAGGGTTCATTTCCACCTACTCCAGCCACTGCCATCCCTGCTGGGGCTCCCCATCTTCCTCAGGCTCTGCTGACACACCCCCCCAAGCAGGGAGAGGTGCTGGCACCTGCTGCAGCCCTCCCTGGCCAGCCCTCAGTGCTTTGGGACCGGGAGCAGGGAGCTCTGGGGATGTGATGCCCAGAAGACTTTTTCTCCCCATTTACCTTGCCCACTCCGTTGTTTGCAGTGCTGCAAATGCCACTTCCCAACTCTTCCAGCGGCTGCTTCCCGGACAGGGCAGAGCACAGGCAGCCCTGCTACCCACAGCCTCCATCACCAGCTGCCTTCCCTTTTTATCCCTATTTTCCCTTTCTGTTTTTTTCAGTTCTTTTGGAAAACTGCTACAGAGAGTGAGGAAGGATAACAAGGAGGCACAGGATGTAGAGGAAACAAGAGCAGGGAGCTTCTGCCAGTGTTGCCCCTGTT
>NC_031796.1:3354963-3356466 GCF_001522545.3 Parus major | reverse complement strand
CCTTGCACAATGTCCAGCCTCCCTGGGCTCCTCTGCCCCTCAGGACAGCGTCCCCAGGGAGCCTCTCAAGCAGCGGGGCTGCACTGACTCACCCCTCCAACCTGGATGGACCTTTGTCCACATCGTCACTGTCCCGGCCCCAGAGGCCCAGAGCCTGCACCGTGCTGCACCCAGAGGGAGCCGGGAAGGTGACAGGGGCCGGGAGGGGATTCCCCTGCTGCCCCAAGCAGGGAGGAACCTGTTTCCATTTGTCCCTTTCTCTTGGGTCCCCCCATTCCTTATGCTCCTGTGCATCCTTGGGAGCTGATATGAGTGGTGGGAGAGAGGGAACTCTTAGTGGCCTTGAGAACCCTTGGGACACAAGCAGAATGTTCTGAGGTTCTTTGAAAATCTGTGATGGAGAGGAGGAATTATGAGGCAGGTGAGGTCAGGTACCATGTGCTTCCCACTCTTCTTCCCCTCTCCAAGTCCTTCCCTTACACTGTGCTTTCCAAGCTCTGCCCATTTACAGCCACTTAAATCAGCCCAGTGCCTTCCCAGTGAGTTGAAGGGTGTAGGAAAATCTCTTCCTCCACATCCCAGTACCCTGCATTGCACAGCTCAGCCAAGGAGTAATTTTCCTGGGACTCTAGAGCCTGGTAGATAGTTTTAGTACAGGCAATGGCTGCACTTTTTCTTCATCTCTTGTTCTGATGAAGGAACTGCTGAGGCATTCCTTGGATGCTGCTTCTTTGGTGTGTCCAGCTGTGGCTATATCCCAGGAGTTGTCCTTGGATCCCAGTTCTTTAGCTGTTGTTTCTTTGTCATTTACTTGCTTTTTTTTTCTTGGATAATACTTCCTTTGAGGCAATATTCTTGGGTTTTTCCTTACTATTGTTTCCTTGGCTATTTCCTTAAATTTCCTTCATGGTTATTTCCTTGCCTTTATTTCCTTGGATGTTGTTTCCTTGCTGTTATTCCAGATGGAAGAAACCTAAGGAAATGCTGTTACCCAGAGATAAGATGTTCCTGCCCCGGCCCTACCCTGACTCCATGGTCCCTCTCTGCAGAGGAGGATGCTGCGGGTGGGTGCCATGCTTAGGACACCCCAAAGTCCCCTGGGGACTGGGACAGGGGGATCCAGCAAGCCCCAGGTGTCTCAAGCAGTCACCACAGCCCAGCCTCCGGAGCCTTGCCAGGGCCATGACGTTCTGGGGGCACCCTGCACGTGTGATGGGGTCCACGTGTGTCCAAATGTCTGTCCATGTATGTCCAGGTGTGTGTCCAGCTGTGTCCAGCTGTGTCCAGGTGTGTGCCCAGCTGTGTCCAGGCGTGTGTCCAGCTCTGTGTCCAGCTGTGTCCGTGAGTGTCGAGGTGTGTGTCCAGCTGTGTCCAGCTGTGTGTCCAGCTGTGTCCAGCTGTGTCCAGCCCTGTGTCCAGCTGTGTGTCCAGCTGTGTCCGTGAGTGTCCAGCCCTGTGTCCAGCTGTGTGTCCAGCTGTGTCCGTGTGTGTCCAGCTGTGTCC
>NC_031796.1:3337566-3354488 GCF_001522545.3 Parus major | reverse complement strand
AGCGAGGGGCGCCCGTGGGGTGCGGTGTGCCGGGGCAAGCGGGTTACGGGCTCTGGCAGGGGGTGCAGGGTGCGGCGAGCGAGCGCTGCTCCCCCAGCTCCCCACGGCCGGGCAGGCCCCGATCCCTCCCTGGCCACTCCGGGTGCCCCCAGAGCCGCCCCCGGGCCGGCCGTGCCAGGCCCCGCACGCTGGGCTGCGCTGCCCAGCCAGCAGCCTTGGCCTCTCATTCCTCCTCCTCTCCGTGTCCCCCGTGGCGGGGACAGCGGCTCAGGTGTGCCTTTCCAAGGGGCCCTACTGAGGGTTGGTGTCTGGTCCTCAATTCACTGCCACCAGCGCTGACCTCCCAAATCTCTCAGCCTGTTCCTCCCACCAGCCAAAGATCCCAGCACCTGTGGGATCCTTACAGCTTCCCTTGAGCTATCATGTGTTACGTTCTCAATAAATCATGATTTCTCACATAAAATGAGCAGTTGCAAACAAGCCCTGGGTAATTCTTGTGTAAAATGCAGAGATTAAAAAGCTTTTCCTCACTGCTCTCCTCGCAGCGACCGCCATCCCCTGCCAAGGGATGCGAGCCGCCCACCCAGCCGGATGGCACCAGGAACATCCACGGGGAAACTCCAGCGCTGGGAATCCAAAGCAATACAAAAACTGGGAATAGAAACCTGGGAACATCTTGTCTCAACACGCTGGGGCTTTCACAACCTGCTTGGCCCATGCATGGTGGCTTCAGCATCTGCAGCGCCGCAGCAAATCAACCCCAGCTCTCCCTGCAGCTTCAGCAAATTGTAGCCTGGTGCAGGAGTAGGTAATAGGCTGAAGGAAATTCCCAGTTTGGAGTGTTTGGGAAATACAGTCTCACCACTCAGGCTGGGAGGTCAGTGGCTGCTCTTCCTCCCCCAGCTGCTCCTGGGCCCCCACAGGGCAGAAGCTGAACAGGGTCATCAGCGGTGACACTTCTCCTGCCACCACCAGGTTTGTCAGCTGTGACAAATAGGGACAAGGATGGTGTGATGGTCCCATCCCTCGCTCCATGCCTGTGCTCCTGCCGTGGCAATCACAGCACTGCTGCCTCAGGCTGGGCACAGGGAAGGAGCCAAAGTTGGGCCATGAGGGTCCTGCTGGGGCTTTGTCCTGTCCCACCCCTTGCTGAGCTGTTCCCAGGGGTTTTGTTCTCCAGCTATGCCAGGCTTTCCTGCTCCTGGGCTTTCTCTGGGCCCAACTTGCACTCGGCTCTGGGTGCAAAGCAGGAGCTGTGTGTGAGGAGAGGGCTGTCCCCACAGCAGCCCTTGGACCCACCAGGCCACCAGAGCCCCCATGCCCCAGGGCAGAGGGTGACTGGCACAGCACTCGTGCTTGGAAAATGACTGGCTCTGTGTCCAGGCCTTGAGTCACCGCTCACGCTGCGTTGTGGGCTGTTGTTTTCCATCCCAGAGCACTGACCTGCTGTTTATTTATAACTCGCAGAGTGTCACTTCTTGGGAGGCTGAGGAGCCAAGCTTTGGGACACTCTGCTCTGCTGGCATGAGCCTTGATTCCTGCTGTTCCCTAAGAATCTGGCTGGTTTGCAGCAGTTTGGGAAATCAGGAGCTCTGCCCTCGCACCGTGACTCTTCTCCTGGGTAGGTCGGACTCCCTGCCTGGGATTGTTTCTCACCTGTTTGCCTTTCGCTGTTTCACCCAGGGAGCTGCCAGGGTGGTGACTGCTGGGAAACATGGTGGGTTTTCTCTGCTGTAGCTGTGCTTGTCTCTGTGTTTGCACATCCATCCCATCTCTTATCTTCCAAGATCACGAGGAACAGCCATGGCTTTCCAGGATCTGCCTGGAAGTGCTCCAGAGCCTTCTAGGTCTTTCTAGACCCAGTGCCAGGGCTGCTGTTCTGATTTCCCTGTGTTTCACCTAAGATTTTGTTTGGTGAAATCCTCCTCAGAGCTGCTTCCTTGCACTCATTCAGGAACATGCTGTCCCACAGAAGTGGTGCTGTGTGGATTTGTGGTGCTGGAACAAACTGGTTGGACTGGTCGTGGTGGGAGTGGAGAGTCCCGTGGTAAAGGTGGCGAGTTGTCCTCCTCAGCTCTCGCCTCCTGCAGGCACTGGGAGAGGTGATGATGGCAAAGGAGAGTATTTTGGGGGAATAACTCTCACTCTGTAAAACTTAGACTAGGTCTTTGTAAAACTTAGATGAAGTCTTTGAAAAACCTGTGCTGTCACCCCTTTCCCTGTGTCCAGGATGGTCCTGGAGCTGGAACACCTTTGCTGCCTCCCTGGGCATGAGAAATGCCACCCTGTGCCCCTCCTCGTGTCTCCCACCCTTGGGTCTCACTCTTGGATTTCCCACCCATGACTCTCCTGTCCTTGGGTCTCCCACCTTCATTTTCTTGAGAGGAATATGCCTCTTGTCCTCAGGGTGTAGCAGGAGGTGGTGGGGAAAGGGGCAGAGATGGTCCAGCCCTGAGGAGCTAGAACCTCCTGAGTGGAAGGCAGAGATGCAGGTGGCTCCCTGTGGTCGTTGTCAACCACTGCTGCCACTTCAGGGGCCCCTCACTCCCCCAAACCCCCCAGCAGCCCCTGAGCCAGAGATTAACTTTCCTGTGCTCCCCCATTTCTGTGTTGCAACACGGGGAGAGGAAATCTCATGACAAGCCACAGCAAAAACAGTTTCGTTTTCTCTGAAATCATCTGTAACCCTAGAAACCCTGAGGGTCTGTCCTGGGTTTGGCCCCAAGGAGTTCTTGTCCTACTGCTCCCAGCTGCTGTGGTATCTGCACAGGATGCTCCAGGTCTGGGATGTTCCAGGTCTGGGATGTCTGGATTTGGGCTGCTCCAGACTTGAGCTACTCTGGGTTTGGGCCACTGCAGATTTGGGCCACTCTGGGTTTAAACTGCTCCTGATTTGGACAGTTCTGCTTTCAGGACTGGCTGTGGCTGTGTAGGAGCTTCTCAGCAAACCATGGTTCTGCCCAGGCTTGGCAGGAGAGGGGCAGGTTGATGCTGTCAGCTCTGCTCAGAGAAAGCTCTGGGGATTTTGTGTTGGGTTGGAAATAAAATCTGAGACATCAGTGCCTTTCCAAGGCTGTTGTCTGCTGGAGGCAGATCCAGCCTTGTGGCCAACAGCTGGGCTCTCCTGTGTTTGGATGGCAAGTGATTCCAGCTTGAGGGAATGTTTTGATAGGACAAGGTGGAATGGTTTCACACTGACAGAGAGGGTTAGATTGAAATGTAGGAAGAAATTCTTCCCTGTGAAGATAGTGAGGCCCTGGCACAGGGTGCCCAGAGCAGCTGTGGCTGCCCCTGGATCCCTGGGAGTGTCCAAGGCCAGGCTGGACAGGGCTTGGAGCAGCCTGGACAGTGTCCCTGCCATGGCAGGGGGTGAGACTTGCTGGTCCTTAAGGTCCCTTCCAACCCAAACCATTCCAGGATTCTATAAATGAACTCCTTCTCCAGCCTCATGTCCTGAGGAAGCTGTGAGCAGTAGGAGGTGCTGAAGCAGCTCTCAGACCCCTTTTCATGCCAGGCCCTGCTGTGTCTGGTGGGGAATCCAGCTGTGTCTGGTGAGGGATCCAGCTGTGTCTGGAGAGGGATCCAGCTGTGTCTGGAGAGGGATCCAGCTGTGTCTGGTGAGGGATCCAGCTGTGTCTGGTGGGAAATCCAGCTGTGTCTGGTGGGGAATCCAGCTGTGTCTGGTGGGGAATCCAGCTGTGTCTAGTGAGGGATCCAGCTGTGTCTGGTGAGGGATCCAGCTGTGTCTGGTGGGGAATCCAGCTGTGTCTGGTGAGGGATCCAGCTGTGTCTGGTGAGGGATCCAGCTGTGTCTGGTGAAGGATCCAGCTGTGTCTGGTGAAGGATCCAGCTGTGTCTGGAGAGGGATCCAGCTGTGTCTGGAGAGGGATCCAGCTGTGCCATGGGTGTCCTTTTGACATCATGTGTACAGCTGAGAGGCTCCAGGCACAGCTGGATTTTGCAGACAGCTCCAAGGGAGGAGCAGGGCAGGAAGCCAAGAGTCAGAAGGCAAAGGTCCCTTGTTGTCCCTGCAGTGGCAGGTGAGCTGCCCAGACTGCCCAGATCAGATTTTACAGGGCTTTCCATAACAGGAAGGCACTGCTTTTTTCTCTGTCTCCCACCAAAGCAGCAGAGCAGCTCTGGCACCCCCCCAGCATGGGGAGATGCTGGGGTTCATCTGCCTCATGGAGAACCAGAATCCTTCCAGTACTTGTAGGGGATTTTACAAATGTGGAGAGGGACTTTACATGGGCAGACAGTGAGAGGACAAGGGAGAATGGGTTTAAACTAGAAATGGAGATTCAGATTGGATATTGGCAATAAAATCCTCCTTTGAGGTTGGTGAGGCCCTGGCACAGGGTGCCCAGAGCAGCTGTGGCTGCCCCTGGATCCCTGGCAGTGCCCAAGGCCAGGCTGGACATTGGGGCTGGAGCAGCCTGGGACAGTGGGAGGTGTCCCTGCCATGGCAGGGAGTGGCACTGGGAGGTCTTTAAGGTCCATTCCAACCCAAACCATCCTGACATTCCATGATTCTTTCCCGTCTCTCCGGACAGCTCTGTGCTGATAGGGTCTGTCCCAGCTGGGTTTGGGGCAGCATCACTCCTCTGGCATGTGACAGGCACTGAACTGCTCTGCTGGGAGGTGACACCTCATGTCCAGACCACCTAATGCCACTTCTGTTTGGTTTTTGGGTGCCTTTTCCAGGCTTAGGTATTCCAGGTGACACACAGACAAGGGGAGCAGTCTCTGGCCATGCCTGTGACACTGCTGGCCAGACCTGCCTGGCAGCTCCCCCAGCCTGGAGGCTGCCTGAGGGCCCTCACAGGGTTTCATTTCTCCCTTCTAGTCTCTTGGCCGTGCTCTATTTTGCCTGAAACTCTCCTGGTCCTTGGGAAGTGTCCCCAGGCATTGTCCCTGGGAATCACGGTACATTTCCATGTCAGTCACTCCCAGCTCAGATCCCACAGTGTCCTGGCCTTGAGCACCTGCAGAATGCCTCAGGGCGTGATTCATCCCTTTTGGGTGGCCCCAGGAGCCCCTCCCCTGGCAGGTGAGCGGGGTGGAAGCTCTGGGTGCTGAGCCATGCCCTCCTTGTCCCACAGGTGACATGTGAAGGCAGCACAGAGAGCAGCAGAGATGCATTCCAGCCACCCCGAGGACCCCAAGGAAGCCATCCAGGTGAGCCAGAACCCCCAGTGCTCCCCAGACAGCTTCCAGTGCAACTCCAGGCACTGATGGGGACAAGGTAGGACTTGTGGGTGCTGGCAGCTGGAATTAGGATGGTTTATATTGGGATTGGAAAGAGAACCTCGATGGTTTGTCTGGGTTGGGGAATTAAAAGAAATAAGGCGTTAAATCACATCTTGGCCTTTGCAAGACCTGATGTGGAGCAGGGAAAGTGCCCTGATAACTGGATGAAGGAGTGTTGTCCCCCCCAGTCTGGGGTCTCTTCACCCAACTTTGGGAGTCTAAACACATTCAACAAGCAAAGTTCAACATCAACAGTTAAACCCAAGTGTTTTCTTCATCCCATGGATGAATCCATGCGTGGCTGATGAAATCATCTGCACTCTTTATTCTTCTCAGCCCTCAGTGCTCCTTCCATGGAGCAGCAGACCTGGGGGGTAGCTGGAAAAGCTGGAAAACAGCATCCCAAATAAAGGACACACTCCCCTGGCTGTTGTCCTTGAGCTACAGCTGCTGGGAATCTTATTTAGATGCTGAAAAAAATATCCCAGGCTAGAAATTTAATATGAGTTTGTGCAGCCAACCCAGGCTGGAGTCAAAATCTGCAGAGCCCTGCTCAGGGAGCATTCAGCATTTGCTGGAAATGCTGCATGGTGCTGAAACATGGATTGTTTGGTTGGAATTCAAGGAGGAATTTTTGGTGTTTTCCAAGCACCTGCTGGGAAACACAACCTTGATTTAAAATAAGATTGGTTGAGATATCCAGGCCCAGCTGCTTTAGGAAAAACCTTCTCCACCAGTGTGAAATTGTTAAATTCACCAAACTTGCTGCTTTTGACTGGTGGAAAAGGAAGTAAAGCTGCTGAAAGGCAAAATTCCCATGTCCCACCTTCAGAACCCATTGAGTGTGTTTGAGGGCAGCAGCTGAACCCCAATGTCCTCCCAAACCCTGCTGGTTTGGGTCCAGAGTGTTTACCCAGCACAGCCAGTGAGGTCGATGACTTTGATTTGTGCTGGCGGGCCCCGTGTCACATGTCACATGTCTCATGCTGCTTGGGCTGACCTGCACGAGCTCAGGGGATCCATTCCCTCCTCTGAGTTTCTCCTTTCTCACCCACACTTAATCCTCGTGTTTCCTCTGAGAGAGTGCCTGAAAAAAACCAGTTTCTTTTTCTCCATCCCCTTAAGCCATTTCCTGTCTGCAGAGGAAGCACCACATGCTCTAAAGGCAAACCCAGTTTTGAAACACCAGCTAAAATTGCATAAATTACTATTTTTATAAAAATAAGTGGGATGCCAGGAGTGTGAGTCCCCAGCTTGACCGGTTCAGCCGCTCCAAAGGGTGAGGATGAGGCAGGAGTCTCATGGTGCTTCACTGTGGATAAGCTTTACTGGTTTTTGAGCTCTTTTACATTAAATCCTTCCTAATATTTTTACTTTTATAATCCAAACCTGCACATGCTGTCTTGCAGCTGATCAAGAAGCAGCTGGTGAATGCCATCAAGGCTCTGCAGAAGCAGTACGTGAGCTCGGATGCCGTGGTCACCAGCGATGATGGCAATGCCAACACGCTGTGCAGCGCCCTGGAAGCTGTGTTTGTGCACGGGCTGAAGGCAAAGCACATCAAGGCAGAGACTGGGGGGAAAGGGAAGAAATCTGGGGCTCGGAGCCCCCTTCCCCAGCCAGTCTTTTGGGGCCTGCTGAAGAGCATCACGCATCGGTGAGTGGCTCTTGCTGCTGACAGGGATTCACACGCCCGGGTTTATCCCTTCTTTTGGTGCCGTCAGATTCAGGGAATGAGGAGGATGGCTCGATGGACAGATGTGTCTCTACCCCAACTGTGTGCTCAGTCCCCTCAGCTGCAGGGAAGGATGCTCTCACAGGGTTTTGGGGGGCTGCCCAGGATCCTGGGAGATGGAGGTAGCAGAGTGAAGCTCCTGCAGTGCCAGGAGGGGCTGAGCCCCCACGTCCCTGCTCAGCATGTGCTGGGGGTGAGCTAATATCCCCAAAAAGTCGAGGATTGAAACACCCCTTTCTTATTTATTTCTGGGTGCCAGGCTGGATTTCTGGGCCCAATGGAACCCCAGTGACCACACTGGTCCCCAGCAGTGGATGTTTATGCACAGCCCAGGATCTGGGCTCACTCCTGGCCTGGATCTGCTGGAACTGGTTGGCCCCGTTTCCCCATGTCCCATCCAGCCTTTGAGGAGGTCTGTCCTGAGTGATCACTGTTTACTGGGGTTTTCTAAGGCACTCCCAAAGTCAAGTTCACACACGGTAAATAACAGCCCACACACAAATTGTTCTGAAAGCCTCATCCAGCTCCATCACTGACTCCTGAATTATGAAAGAGCAGATGAAAATAACTCTTTCACATGCTATGGGGGATATTTTTGTGCCCTTTGAAGGTTTTTATTTCTGTCTTAAGAGACAGATTACAAAAGAAGTCTTACAAAATCTTTGCTGTGGTTTTTGAGGTGTGAGCTGGGAGCAGGGAGGATCAGGGAGCATGGTGTCGCTGTTGGATTTTAGGGAAGAACAGCTGAATTCAGGAGTTTGGGATTACTTGAGCTCAACCCCAGCCAGGTTGTTTTTTTGGGACTGCCACAACGGTTTTCACTGTGTTTTGACTGCTTTTAAATTTAAAGTGAGAATTTAGACACGTGGTTGACCAAGGAGGATCCAGCCAGCACAAACCTCACAAATACACAAGGACAGCAGGAATTCTCCCCTCTGCATCCCCATCCAGTGCAAGCAGTGGGTGGGAGATGCCTCCATTCAGAGAGAGGAGGGTCAGCCAGAGGCACCACAGAGCTGCCTGGGGTCCTTACCAACATGTTTAATTTGGGTCATTCAGGAGCCATCTCCCCCCATGGAAAACCACTTTCCATGAAGGAGGGAGATTTTCCACAGCCGGTTTTATCCCAGCTCCTGAACTCTCCGTAGCAGAGCAAGTTGGGCAGTGTCTAATGAAGACTCTGGCCCTCCTGCACCCTACAATGGACCAAAACAGAGCCTCTCCCTCCTCTTCTGTTCTTTTTGCTCCTTTCCCAGAAATATTGTCTCGGAGCTGGAGCAGCTGATGTTTATCAACACGGACGTGGGGCGCTGCCGGGCCTGGCTGCGGCTGGCGCTGAACGACGGCCTCATGGAGTGTTACCTGAAGCTGCTGCTGCGGGACCGCAGCCGCCTGCACGAGTTCTACCAAACCCCAGCTCTGCTCCTGGACGCCGAGGAGTGCGAGTTTCTCCTCTGCTACTTGCAGGGTTTATCTTCCTTAACCTTCGAGCTCTCCTACAAGTCAGCAGTTCTGAATGAGTGGACCATCACCCCGCTGTCCCTGTCAGGTCTGTGTCCCGTGTCCGAGCTGCTGGAGCCCCTCACGTCCTCGGCCTCCGAGCCCCGCAGGAAGGCGTCGCTGGGCTCCATCTCCCAGTCCTCGGGGTCAGATGAGATCGAAATCCAAGCCCCTGTCCTGCCCATCGGCAAAGCCAGCAGCAAGATCAAGCTCACATCGTCCTCGCTGAGCCTGAACACCACAAGCTCATCCCAGCTCTCATCCAGCCTGGGCTCGGACAGCCTCCCCCCAGCGCCCTGCGCCCGCAGCCCCGAGCGCGGCGAGGAGCCGCTGTCCTGTGACTCCGACCTGGGCACGGCCACCGCCGAGGACCTGGACAGGTCCCTGCAGGAGTGAGTCTCTCCCCACACCTCCTCTCCAAAGGGATTTTTGACCCTGTCTGGGATCTCATTATTTTCTCTCTATAGGCAAGAGGTCTTTCTCCCTGTTTGCCTTTAACAAGCTCTTTTTCCTTTCTGGAAGGAGCTTTTGTCCCTTTCCCAAACAGCTCGGCAGGGCTCTTTGAGACCCTGCTGCCACTGCAAATGAGCTCACAGCCACTGAAGTGTGTGTGTGTCCTCTTTAGCAGGGCAGAAATGTCAGAAAAATGCTGCTCCCTGGTTTCAGGAATGTCACATCTTCCTGGCGTATGCTGGGGGATGCTCCAGGGCTTTCCACAGGGGGAAAGAAACGAGTTTGGTCACAGGGAAGGGTTGTAATTTGCAGCCTCAGCAGATCATTCAGAGAGGGAGGTTGTTGGTTTGTCATCCTTGTGATTTATTCCTGCCAAGCATCCAGCAAAAAGATTTCCAGGGTTATATAAGCTCTGAGTAATCTGTAAATATTTTGCCTGTCACCTTTAGAGTGTGACTCTGAGGGAGCCGAGCCTTGGGGTGATGCCTCTTCCCAGTCTTCAGGAAGAGCTGGAGCTGCAGACTGTGCTTCCCCATCTATAACAGCATCAGTTTGCATCTTCCAATGATCCTGGAAGAACCTGCCTTGATTGGATTAAACTCGTGATGGAGACACTCCTTTGAGTTTTAATCTTGGGCTGGTTTAATTCTGGGGCTGGCAGTGGTGTGGGACCACAGGAACTGCCAATCCTCTGGCCAGGCTCCAGTGTTAATTGCTCATTAATGAAAACAGTTGGAATTTGGCTTATGGTCCAAGGCTAGATTCATGTCCAGGAGCTGTACATGGGGCTGGGGCTGTGGGGAGTGCCCAGTGCTGTCCCTCCATCCACCAAATTAAACCCCATTAATGGGTGTAATTGGGAAATGCCCCCTTCCCAGGCAGGGTCCTGCTCTGTGCCGTGGAGCTGCCCCTGCTCTGTGGGGCACAGGGATGTTGGCATCCCTGGGATTTTCCAGCCACCCCATGCTGCCATCCCACAGAGGCCGGCAGTGACAGCGAACCCTTTTTCCATGGTTACAATTTGCAACAACACAGGGGGGTTTATGGGTTTTGGTTATTGAGCTGCCATCAAACTGATCGTTTTTCCACTTCAAGGGTGTTGTCCGAGTTCAGCAAGGCCAGGCCAAGCCCGGATGCCCCGGAGGGACGGCTGCTCCCCAGCGTGCTGGGCTGCTCCCCCCGGCCTCCCCCAGCCCCCCCGGTGTCACCTCCCCGCCCAGCACTGACCCACGGAGCGCACCAGGAGCCTCCCCCCAGCTCTGCTCACACGGGAGCCCCCGCGCCCCCCGGCCCTGGGGTTGGAGGTGCCGGCAGCACGCTCGGAATTCCGGCCCCTGGGGATGGCCCGGGCCGAGCAGAGGCCGGGGGCAGCCAGGGGAGCCAGGCTGTCCGCAGCCCCACGGCCCAGCACCTGCTCTCTCCCCTGCTGGGGTGTCCGGTAGGTGCTACAGCTCCCTTCCTTCCCATCTCTTTGGTTTGTACCCAGTGGTAAAGGGAAATAAAACTGGGGACAGCTCCAATAGGCGCTGCTTTCCTAGAATCAGGGAATCCCAGGGTGGTTGGGGTTGGAAGGGACCTTAAAGTTCATCCATTTTCACCCCCTGCCTTGGGCAGGAACACCTTCTGCTAGACCAGGTTGCTCCAATCCCCATCCAACCTGGCCTGGGACACTTCCATGGACAGATTTCTCCAAACTCCCATCTTCCATGCTGCTCCCACTTGGTTATCAGTGATGATTCCCTCCCCATGGAGCTCTGGCCGTGCAGCTGCTTCAGGAGAAGCCGGATCAAAGTCTGTATTCCCTGGTGAAAGAGGCACCAAAGCTTTTGAAGCCCTGCCTGGCCTGTCAGTCATCCCTCTCCAGGAGCAGCTGCAGCAGGAAGTTTTGGGTTTGTTGGGGATATCTAGAGAGGGGTGAGCTCTTGCACAAATCTGGCCCTCAGCTGTGTGCAAGTGATAAAACAACCTCAGAGTCAAGGTTCTCATGGGGACTTTTCTTCATTTCTGGCCCATGTAAGAGGAGGGAAAAGGGTTGACTGGACAGGAAACAAACTGATTTCCCAGTGGGGAAATCCTCCTGCAGCACATCTGTTCCCAGAGTGGGATGGCATTCCTGGGTGTTGTTCTTGAGCAGCAGCGGATTTCCCCTCTGCCCCTGGGAGCTGATCCACATCCACTGACTTCTGCTTTTAGGAAACTCTTTGAACAGCCCTGTCCTCTGTCTAATTTGTTACTGACTGTTCTGTCCTGGTTCCCATTGTTCCCCTGCTGGTTCCCATCCTTTCCATGCTGCTGAGGGTAGGATACACCTCACACCCCCCAGAACATTTCTCCTTTTACTCTCTGCTCCTCTCGGTTCCCTCCCGCTTATCCCGTTTCCGCTGCTTCCTCGTGGCCCAGAGCCAGTTTGACCTAATCTATGTATAACATACTGTGTCAACAGGAAATTCCCCTGCTCTCCATGACTCATGGAGCAACCTGCATTCCTGCCCCAGGAGTAATCCTGGAGCCTCCACCCGTGATCCTCCCCACAGGGTGGTGACAGCCCTTCTGCTGTCACTTCGGTTGTTTTTCAAAATGAAGGGCTGTTGGAAAGCTGAGGAGGGGAGTTGAAAGGACATTCCTGTTGGGATGCAGCCCTGGAAGGGCCTAGGAATGCTGCTCCCTTGTGCCAGGGCCTGAGCTGGGTTGTTTTTCCTCCTGTGTTTGCTGAGGGACCTTGTCCCAGAACCTTGCTCCTTTCAGGAGGAATTTCTTCACTGAAAGGGTGGTCTGGCATTGGAAGGGGATGCCCAAGGAGATGGTGCAGTCCCCATCCCTGGAGATGTCCAAGAAATACCTGGACATGGCATCTAGTGCCCCGGTCTGGCTGCCAGGGTGGGGATTGGGCACAGGTGGGACTCAAAGGGCTTTTCTCCCTTAATGATTCTGGGATTCTTGTATCCAGAAAAGCTCCTGGAGAAGCTACAGCCACATTTTTGTCAGCTCACAGATCTCATCCTCTCCTGGCACATACAGACAGAGGCTTCCTCTATTTTCTCTGCCTTATTTTTGCCCTGCACAGCCCAAGCCCCTGTAGCATGCTCTTGTGAGCCATAGGTCTCTATTTCACCCTGGACATCTCTGTGCTTCTCCTCATCTCTGTTCTTTCTGGTGCTGCTGCTCCAGCTCGTGCCCTTCCATGGTGGGGCTGGAATTTCACCCCCATTAATAAAACACCAGGGACCTGTGGTCACTTCAGGGAATGTGCTCTCCTTCCACAATGATTTTAGGGCGAGTGATTGGTTTTTATTTTATTTTATTACCCCACCAGAATACAATCCCAGTATTTTCTAGCTGCTGACACAGTTCCACAGACCATTCTCTGATTGGAGGAAGTGTGGGAGCCATCCACCTGGGAATGGCCAGCAGAAAATCAGACAGTCATGGAATGGTTTGGGGAGGAAGGGACCTTAAAATTCATCTCATTCCCAACCTCCTGCCATGAGCAGGGACACCTTCCATTAAATCCACTCATCAGTGTCTGGGATTTGGGCTGTGCAGGAACAGCCCCTGAGGAGGGGTTGCTGTGGATGTGTCTGAGGGGCACAGGGTTTTTGATGAGCTTAATACATAATATTTCATTTTTAACAGAAGAGCTGGATCTCAGAAGATGATTTCTACAGACCTTCCCCAGGAGAGAGCAGCAGGAGCACGGCTGACACCAATGGCTTTGGGCCAGAGAGGGACAGCGAGGGGCCAGCCCCAGGGCTCGTCAGTGCTCTGGACCTGGAGAGGCTCTCAGTGCCATCCTCAGACACTGGGAAGCCCAAAATGTCCCCAGAGCGGGAGCAGAAGGGTTTCAGCGTGGTGCACCGCAGACAGATGGGTATGTGCCACCTCCTGCTGCCCTCGTGCTTGGGGGCTGCTCCAGCTGGGGATGGGCTGTCTGGGGAGAGCCATTGGCTGGTGTGAGCTGATGGCAGCACTGGGAGCTACAGAAGGCAGTGGAGCAGCTTCCCAAGGCATTGCTGAGCGCTGGTGGGAAGCATTTTAGTGGGAGAGGGTGTGTCCACCCTGTGGGACACCTTCCTTTATTCCCCCTTCTTCCCAGCCTCAACACCCAAATCTCAGGGGACAGTGATGGAGACCAAGGTCCCGTCAGTTCACCATGTACCAGCACTGGCTCTCACCCCTGCCATGCCTCTGGGTGCTTGCTTTGAGCCCCTGATGGCTTTTCTCTCCCCACTAGCTTCCCCTCTCTCATGTAAAGTGAGCCATCTCTTGTCCCAGGTCTCTCCAACCCTTTCCGTGGGCTGCTCAAGCTGGGCAGCCTGGAACGCCGAGGAGCCATGGGGATTTGGAAGGAGTTTTCCTGCGAGCTGTCCCCGCTGGAGCTGCGGCTCTTCCTGGACCACGAGGACCGGATCTGTGTGGAGACCTACTCCCTGCTGCGCTGCGAGTCCCTGGCGCTCACCCACTCTGACGGCCGCTTCGAGCTGGTTTTCCTGGGGAAAAAGCTCTTCCTCCGAGCCCCTTCCCAGGACGAGGCCGAGGACTGGCTGGACAGGATCCGTGAGGCACTGCGCAAGTGCCGGCCACAGCTGGAGGAGGAGGACTGGGAGACTCTGGAGTATTCTGAGGATGGAGGCGAAGCCCAGCCCGTCCAGGGTGATTCCAGTGCTCTCCAGTCCAGTGACGTGCCTGGGAACAGCTTGGACTGGACTGCAGCTCCAGAAGCAGAGCTGGATGCGATCAAAGAGGCCGTTCTGTACATGGACGTGGACAAAACCTGGGTCCCATTTATTTTCTCCCTGTCTCTAGAAACTCTGAAGTGCTTTAAAATCAGAAACAATGACAAAATTTTAAGCAACAGTTACGGCATAGAGACCATCCAGGACATCCTTCCAGACACCAGCCTGGGGGGACCCTCCTTCTTCAAGGTGATCACCTCCAAGGCTGTGCTGAAGCTGCAGGCTGAGAACGCAGAGGAGGCGGCCTCGTGGCGGGAGCTGGTGCGAGAGGTGCTCATGTCCTACCTGGAGAGCGCTGAGGAGGCGCTGACCCTGGGGGGCAGCTTGGATGGGCACTCACAAGTTGTCCTGAAGAACATTGTGAAGGAGAACGGCTTCTTGCTGCAGTACCTGGTGGCCATCCCCACGGAGAAGGGCCTGGACTCGCAGAGCTTCATCTGTGCAGGTACAGAACCATGGAGTGGTTTGGGTTGGAAGGACCCTAAAGCCCATCCAGTCCCACCCCCTGTCATGGACAGGGACACCTTCCACTATCCCAGGGTGCTCCAAGCTCTGTCCAAGCTGGTCTTGGACATCCCCAGGGATCCAGGGGCAGCCACGGCTGCTCTGTTTTCCCAGGAATCCCAGCATAAGATCCCCTTGGTGGGGCTTCATGTCCCCAGTCAGGGGCACCTTTGGTGTTCTGTGGCCACAGGGTGAGCCCCCCATGCTGAGTCCCCACCCCAGTCCAGTCCAACTGGGCTCCCATTTAAGATGCTTTTGGTGATGGGGAAACTGGGGTTGAAACAACCTTAGGTGGATCAGGAAGCTCAGGAGTCTCTTCCTGGGCTTCTGAGGCCCCAGCCTGTGGGGAAAGTGCAATCTGGAGCAGTTTTTCCAGTAAGGCAGCACGAGAGCAGGGATTGCCATGGGTGTGACGGGCTGATTTTGCAAAACAATCATTTACCCTTCCCCTGACGCCTCTTAGAACGCGAGGAGATTCTGGTGGCACCTTCACTGACCTCCACAGGAGCTGTAATTTGCTCTTTACCTTGCTAAGTTAATTAAATTTCAGATTTCCCTCCTGCTTCAATTATATTTCTTGTACCCTCCAGCAGGTTGGGTTTTTCCTTTTAATATCTCTCCTTTTTTATATGTAACTTTTTTTTTTTCCTGGTCTATTTGGTCTCTGCCTTCCCTTCCAGGCTTTGTCCTGCATCTTCCACCTCCCCACAGCAGGAAGCCACAAGCCAAAAAGACAAATTCCCAGTTTTTCTGTGTAGGATTTCTTTAGGGATCTGCCTGCCCTGCTTTCACCCTCCTCCCAGCCTGAAACCCAGTGTATTCCCTTCCACCTCAGAGTAATGAGCAATAAAGGCTGGGTTTTCTTATTAATTCAGAAAGCAACACGTGATCTCCACATGAATATTTTTTGGGGATGAGCTGCAGCTATTCCAGAGTGTAATGGATGGGGTAGTGAAGCCAAGATGGGTTCCCCACTGTTATAATAAAGGTGGTTTGGGGTCAATCTATTGTGATCTCATCCCTTGCAGAGGTTTTGGTATCCTGTGACAGCAGCAGAAAAGAGCTAAGTGAAGGCAAAATAGTGCAAAGCTACTGGTGGAGGTGATGGGACAGCAAGTGGGATTTAGGTTCTTTGCTAAACCACTGGGATGTTGCCAGAATTCCTTTTTCCTAAAAAAAAACCCAAACATTTGAACCACTTGATGGATAAAAGTGGTTTCACAGATAGTTCAGCCTCCTTTTATGGAGAAAAAGTGAAGCAGCAACTGTTGAACCATCATAGGCCTAAATCCATGAGGAGGGGACTGGAGGCCTCACACTGAACATCCTACAGGTGCTTTAGGTGGCCTCTGCCTTTCCCAAAACTTAATTGTTCAGTTCCATGCTGCCAAAGGTTTCTTCCCCCATCCTGGCAGTGGTGGGCAGAGGCTGTGGGCAGCACATTCCCCTCTCACCCCCTGCTCCCGCAGGCTGCTCCCGGCAGATCGGCTTCTCCTTCGCCAGGCCCAAGCTCTGCGCCTTCTCCGGGCTCTACTACTGTGACAGCTGCCACCAGGACGAGGAGACTGTGATCCCCTCCCGCCTCATCCACAACTGGGATCTGACCAAACGAGGGGTGAGTCCTGGGAGCAGGGAAATGCTCCAGCATCTGCTTCCTGAAGGTCCATCTGGGCGTTCCCTGGGCTGGAAGTGCCCACTCCAATCCTCTCTCTGAGCTCTTGGGCTGCTTTGGCTCCACCTGTCCCCTCTCTCTGTGCCCCAGGTGTGCAAGCAGGCCCTGAAGTTCCTCACACAGATCCGAAACCAGCCGCTGATCGACCTGAAGCTGGTCAATGAGAGCCTCTACGAGCACGTGGAGAGGATGGGGCGGATCCTGCGCAGCCGGGAGCAGCTGAAGCTGCTGGGGGATTATCTCATCATGTGCCGCAGCGGCGCCCTGAAGGAGCTCAGCAAGCGGTGAGGTCCCTCCCGGGGTGACATTCCCCTCTCTTGGCACCCTGGTGGTCTCCTGGTCCCTTTCCCCACTCACCATGGGAGCAGGGAGCGGTGCTGCCAAGGCTCAGGCTGGTTTTTCCCTCCATATCATCTGCTCTAAGGAGTTATCCATCTGTTGGCTGGGTCAGCACAATGAGCTGTGACTCAGGAAACACCTTCCTGGCCAAGGAGCTTCTGGCTGGACAGGAAACACCTGGCAAAATAGATGAGATATTTGTTTTCTTTCCCCCCCCCACCTTTGAAATGCTGTGACATGATTTCCAGTGGCAGCATTTGGAACGTGAAAATGGGCTCTGCAGTGATTCACTTCAAGAGGCTGTTTCATCCCAGCTCCTCCTTGCTCCAAAGCTGTTGCAGGTGTGGTGGAGACCATCTACCCCCTTCCTCTCTGTGTTTTGCAGGCTTGATCACAGGCATTACCTCCTGGAGTGTCCCCACAAATACAGCGTGGCTGATCTGAGGCAGGTGAGAGCAGTGCATGGTCACAAAATCACAGAATGGTTTGGGCTGGAAGGGACCTTAAAGAGCACCTCGTACCACCCCCTGCCATCCAGTTCCACTCCCACTAGACCAGGTTGCTCCTGGCCCAGTTGGGGTTTTCCAGGTGAAAGCTCCCTGGTGTCTGTGGGGATGCCATGTGCTGCTCCTGCAGCAGGAGGTTCCCAGCAGTTGGGTTTTGCAGTGATTCCCAAGCCAGGAGCCCCATCCTGGCAGGCTGGGTTAGGTTAGGTTAGGTTTTGGTTAGGTTAGGT
>NC_031796.1:3333787-3337186 GCF_001522545.3 Parus major | reverse complement strand
GGTTAGGTTAGGTTAGGTTAGGTAAGGCAGGTTAAGGTGCTGCTCTCAGCAATCCTGGGGCCCATTTCACCCCAGGCCTGTGGGGTGGGGGTTGTTTTGGAGGACAGCCTTGCCTTCAGGTGGAGCCCAGAGAATGGGTGTGACCCAGCAAACCCCGCGGGGCCGGGCTCCAGGAGCGCTGACCCCTGTGTCCCCCAGATCGCCGACGGCGCCTTCGAGACCTTCCTGCAGTCACTGCTGCAGTTTGCATCCCACCACGTCTACAGCTGTGACCTGTGCACCCAGCGGGGCTTCATCTGCCAGATCTGCAACAGCAGCGACATCATCTTCCCCTTTGAGTTTGACACTACCACCAGGTGAGTGAGGCACCTCAGCCCATCCCACTGCAGCCAGGACACCCAGGGGCACAGCCAGCAGCCCCAGCCAACCCCTAAATTCTGCTCTTCCACGGCATGTGGGGAATTGGGAATGGCTCTGAGGTGGTTTTGCATTCTCATGATGGCCACGATCTTGTGGTTCCCGTGTCCTCAAGCATGGGAACCATATTGTGGTGCCCATTTCCTCATGGGAGCCACATCCTCGTTGTGCCCATGTCCCTGTGGGAGTTGCAGCCTCGTGGTGCCCATGTCCTCATGGAAGCCACGTCCTTGTGGTTTCCCCATCCTTGTGCGAGTCATCCTCACAGTGCCCACGTCCTCATGGAACCCATCAGCTCCAGGATGCTCCAAACCAAATCCAGGCTGTTTGGGGCAGGAGCAGACTGTCCTCACAGAACCAAGATGTCACCAAGAGAGGTGGTTTTGCAGACTGAAGATGCAAAGCCACCAGCACCTTGCTGTCAGCCTGCAAAGGCTTTGCTGGGTGCTAGGGCAGCTGAGGGGCTAGAGAGAGGAGGAGGAGGAAGGTTCTGCATGTCCCTGCCTTGCTCACTTGGCCAGGGCCTCTCCCAGTCAGGGTCGGTCTGACCCCTTGCAGGGACTGCAGGAGGGAAGCAGAAGCAGCAGAACTCTGCAGCCACAGAAGGAAGGACGGACACATGGACACAGATTTAATAGAATGCTAAAACGGTTTGGGTTGGAGGGACCTTAAAGCCACCAGTGCCACCCCCTGCCATGGTCAGGGACACCTTCCCAGTCCTGTCCAAGCTGGCCTTGGACACTTGCAGGGTTGGGGCAGCCACAGCTGCTCCAGGAGCAGAGATGGATGGAGGGTAGCACTGCACTGGGAGAGGCTGAGGATGTTCCCAGCAGGAGAGGAATGATACCAGGTTCTGCCCTGCCCACAGAGCTTCCATCGCTCACAGGCAGAGGGATCTGTCCTGCAGTGGGGTTGGCTGTGAGCTGAGGTGCAGCAGCTGGACAGAGGTTGGAATCAGGAGGGAGATGGTGCTAGAGGGGAACTCATCCCCACCATCAGGGTTTGCTGAAGAAGTCAAACCCTTCCAGCCCAGGAGCCTGCTCCACTGTAGGTGGAGAGATCCATATCTCCATGGTTATGTCACAGAATCATGGAATCATTCAGGTTGGAAAAGCCCTGTAAGATCATCAAGTCCAGTTCCCCCAGCACAGCCAAGGCCACCACTGACCCATGTCCCCAAGTGCCACATCCACAGGGCTTTTAAATCCCTGCAGGGATGGTGACTCTCCCGCTTGCCTGGGCAGCCTCTGCCAGAGTTGGACAACTCTTTCAGTGAGGAAATTTTCCATAATATCCAACCTAAACCTCCCCTAAGGCAACTTGAGGCCATTTCCTCTTGTGCTGTCTTAGCCTATTTGGCTAAGGATTGAACAGAGTCCTGGCTGAGAGATTTCTCATGGGCTGCGTGGCCTCACTTTGCCTGGCAACCCCTACAAGTGAGCAGCAACACCCAGAACCTGCAGAAAATGCCGAGGACAGCGGGATCCGTGGGTGCTCCGTGTGTTCCAGGGCTGCGAGTATTTCCGTGGAGGAGGAGCAGCGCTGCTCGCTCCCCTCCCTGCCACGGGGACAGCCCTGAGCTCATTATCGAGCACAACAACATCCCCGGGCGGCGATTTTCCCTGGAAAAAGAGCAACCGGGCTCTGCAAAGTGCTGGCAGGCAGGGCTGAACTGGCCGGAGGTCTCGCGTCCCGTGGAGCCGAGCTCTGAAGTTTGTTGACGTCTTTCTTTCTCACCCTGACGGAGGAGGTTGTGCAGCAGGAAAGAGCTCAGCCGACATCCTCGGGGAGCTAAAGGCGGCTTCCTGCCCCTCTGCCCGCCCGGGGCCGCCGGGTCACGCCGGCACTCGCTGCAGGATGTGCCTGCAACTCCTCAAACAATGATCCCGGCAGCGCAGGAGCCTCCCCTGCTCCGGCAGCTCGGGGGGAGGTGGAGGCAGGAGATGCCACATCTCACTCGGAACCACGCCGGCTTCCCAAACCCCCCCGCTGCTGCTCGGGAGAGGCCACGTTGGAAGTGTGTTCCACCGGGGAAATGCGTATTTTTCACCCCAAATCCTGCCTGTCCATGCCTTTCCCTATCCCGAGTCCCTCAGGGTTTGCAGCTCCTCTCCGGAGCAGGGTTTGGCCCCAGCTGTGGAGCTGTGGTCCCTTTCCTGGCACTGCTGGCTGTTTCTCAGCCTCTGTCCCACGCATCCTCTGGGGAATTAAGGTGTTTCGTGCTGTTCACACATGGATTGTGCACCAGGTATTTGCACAGTGAAGGTAAATCCGGCTGCCCCGCTGGCATGTGGCTGAGCCACATTTTACTGCCAGCGAGGAGTTGAGGATCACAACTCAAAAATTGACCTCAGCCCTCATAGCAGGGACATTTCTGCTGGTGACTGAGCAGTGACACCCCTGCCCAAGCTGGGGTCCTTCACAGGGTGTCACATTCCTGCTGCTGCTGAGCCAGATCAGGGAGCTCTTGACAGCTCCATGGAGCCACCTGCTCAAGGGCAGCTCCCTCCTGGCTGCTGCCCTTCCCTGCAGCTCCACTGGCCCCACAACACAGCCTCCCTGCCACGGGCAGCTCCTGCTGTCTCCCACCCCAGCCATGGCAAGCAGAGGGTCCCCAGCAGCGATGCTTTCACGGGGGTCGGTGATCAGGGATCCGTGTCAGGGGTTAGTGTCACGAGATTGGTGCTGAGGGATCAGTGTCACAAGGGCCGTTGTCCAGGGTTTGGTGTCACAGGGTTGTTGCAGGGGGTGTTGTCACACTCTCAAAGCTGTGCTCGGTGCTGGGAGAGCAGGGCACAAACCTCAGCTCAAACCTCACACCCGTCTCTCACAATGGCAGCTGCCGGCAGCGCCCACCACGCTCCTTCCGGCCAGGCTGCTGCACACCGAGCTGCTGGGGTGGATGTGGAGCTGCTGGGGTGGATGTGGAGCTGCAGGGGTGGATGTGGAGCTGCTGGGGTGGATGTGGAGCTGCTGGGGTGG
>NC_031796.1:3331189-3333447 GCF_001522545.3 Parus major | reverse complement strand
GGTGGATGTGGAGCTGCTGCTGAAGGCTCCTCCTGAGCTGAGGCTGCAGCTCTGCTCAGGACAGGGAAGTGTCCCTTGGTTCAGTAGGGGAAGTTTGGTCTTTGCTCTGATGTCACAACACAGTGGGTTTGGTTTTTTCCTTCTTTTCCCAGGTGCAGTGAATGCAAAACCGTCTTCCACCGGGACTGCCACGCCCGGGCCCCGTCGTGCCCGCGCTGTGAGCGGCGGCAGCGGTACCAGCGGCAGCTGGAGGCCAGCACAGAGCCCAGCCTGTAGCCTGGCACTGACCTTGCCACTGCCCTCGGGATGGGGATGGTGGGAGGGACAGAGCAGAGCCCCCCTGCCTGAGAGCCTGCTCTGTGACCAGCCCTGCCCTGGGGACAGGGACAATGTGGGGGGGATGCTTCTGCCCCATGGAGGGACCTTCTGCCCACCCAGGGCTAAAGAAAGGGGCTGGAAAAATCCATCCCCCTTCACACTAACCGGGTGCTGTTCCCTGTCATCCTCCTGGTGCCAATGTCCCCTCCCAGTGGAACCCAGCGGCTCTTCAGGGTGTCATCCCAGGATTCCAGTCAAGGGTGTGGAAAACTGACATTGATCAAAGCTCTAGTTTTTTAGGATACTGAAAACTGGTATTTTTTTACATGGGGGTTTTGCACAATTGAGCTGCTCTGGGTGGTGGACCCACATGGGGAGGGGACAAAGTGACACTTGTGCCTTTAGGGACCTGCGTGCCCCAGAGGGACCGTGGGTGCCCCGAGCATCTCTTGTTCAGAGAGCCCAGCCAGGCCATGGCCTCCGGGAATAGCCAGGGAGAGCTGGGCCACTCCTCCCCTCCTGCTGCTGCTCATCCTCGGGAGAAGTTTTATTTTCCTTTAACCCCTCCCCAAACAAAAATAATTAAACTCTATTTAACAAGAAGTGAAGTGATTTCTGAGTTTGCTTCTCCACAATGGGGCCTCATCACAGTTTGAACCTGTGTTTGGTGTCTGTCGGAAGAGGGTTGGGAATGGGGATGTGCCTGTCCCTTGTCCCCTGTCCATCCCCCATCCTTCTTGCCCATCCTCCAGGGTTTCACTTGGGCAAGTGGTTGGGGGTCCCTGCCCCATTTTCCTTCCCAGCTGCTTCCCACTGATGTCAGCCTCTCCCATTGTTGTTTCTCGCACCACTCGTGTGCGGGGAGGACTTGGGATGTGCCCACCAACACAGCAGCACTCCCTGGGGTGCGTGGGGACAAAACCCAGGGCAGAGCAGCTCCCGTGGGCCCCCCTTAATGTGGTCCCCATCCCACTGCCCAGAGAGGCCGTGCCAGATCCGGCAGCAGCGCAGATCCCGGCTGAGCCTCGGGGCTGGGCCCTTCCTGCGGCAGGAACCTCCCGAGGAGCCGTTTCCTCGTCGGGCGGCAGCGGGTCCCGTCCGCCACCGTCCCTTCCCCCGCCGAGGGGAGGAAACGCGCCCCAGAGCCCGTGCTGCTGCCGCCGGGGGCCGGGCACCCACCCGGCCCAGCCCGGCCCCGTCTCTCGTCGAGGCGGCGGCGGAAACCGGGCGAGTCGGGACGGGCCCGGCGCGGGCACGAGCGGCACCGCGGGCGCGCACCCGCCCCAGCGCCGGCCGCAGGTGAGAGCGGGGCTCGGCGGCTCGGGGCCTTCGGGGGCTTCGGGGCTCGGTGGCTTTGGGGTCTCGGGCGTGGTGGCAGGGATGGTGGCGGTGACCCCAGGGCCGTTCCAGCACGTTCGGGCGGTTTGCGGAGAGGCCGCTTAGGACTGGAGCTCAGCGGGGACCCCGAGGGAGCTCTGAGCTGGGGGTTCCTCAGCCCAGGAGGGGTTGGGCGCTGCCGTCACCCCTTCCCTGCCCCGTGTCCCGCAGGCGGAGGCGCGGGGAGGCCATGGAGGCGGCGGAGCCGGCGGAGGAGGCGCTGGTGCTGGTGGAGTACGGCTTCGAGTACCGCGCCAAGGACGGCACCTTGGTCTCCATCAAACCCAACGAGCGCTACGTTCTGCTCAAACGCACCAACCCGCACTGGTGGCACGTCCGCAGGAGCGGGGACGCCCGGCCCTTTTACATCCCGGCCCAGTACGTCAAGGAGCTGCCGCCCATCGCCGCCCCAGCCCCGCTTGACCCCCCGCCACCGGGCCCTGCTGCGACAGAGCCGGCCACGCTCGTCCCTCAGCCCCCGCCAGCCTACGAGTATCGGTTCATCGGCGCCGCCGAGCCCGGGGAGCCGGCAGGAGGGTGCCCGGTGCCCAGGAAGGACTCGG
>NC_031796.1:3322994-3331019 GCF_001522545.3 Parus major | reverse complement strand
GAAGGACTCGGTGCCCAGGAAGGACTCACCGCCATCACTCAGCTCTTTTCGGGTCCTCCCGGGGCTGACCCCGCACCCCTCTGAGCCTGTGAGACCTTCGCAGTCGCTGGATGACCTGGCGCGGGTGACAGCAGCAGCACGCAGTGCCACCGCCATGGGGGCAGGCGGGGACCCCCCAGGACACCCCCGCCCGCTCGGGAAGAGCCGCTCCGAGACCCTGTGCGCCTCCGGCAAGGACGGGGACGGGGCCAGGAGGTGGCCGGGGACCGGCCCCGCGGCTCAGGTACGGTGACATCGCCACTGCTGTCCCCAAAAGCTGCGCTGGGGGGGGTTAGCGGGTAGGCGTGTTGAGCCTGGGCCCCTCGGCTGATTCAGTGACCGTGTTCCCCCACCATGACCCTGTGACCCCCAGCACAGAGTGGGCTGATGCCCCGGCACCGCAGCCCCACATTTCCCCACGGAGGTCATTTCCCCATGACCCCGTGGGACAAACCCACCATAGGAACTTGCCAGAATGAACCATTTCGGGGGAGCGAGTGACCCCCCCACACACACAGACACCCCCCGCATCCCCTCCACCCTCAGTTCCCTAGCCCGTGCCTCAGTTCCCTTACCCTCTCCCAGCCCCCAACTCTGCAGAGCCCTGTGGTCCCTGGGGCGGGTGGGGGGCTCGGTGTCACCCAGGGGGGCTTTGGAATGTCCCCCTCAGCTTCCCAGAGCGTTCCGGGATGAGAGGAGACAGAAAGGGGTTAACAGGGAAACACGGCAGCTCCTCCCTGCCGGGGCGGGAGCCTCACCTGGGCGCAGCACCCATTGACCGAGGTGGGTGCTGGGTGCACCCCGGCACAGGCCAGCGCCCCGACACCCCAAACCCACGCTCACCCCACACCAGTAAGTAGCAAAGGGCTCTGCCCAGCACCCCCTGGGCTGCACCTCCCCGGGGGGAGCACCCAAGGGTGGGGCTCCCCCCCGGCCGCTCACCTGCCACCAGCGCGGGCTGGGGTACACAGGGTGAGACGGTGACGGCAGAGGGTCCCCTGTCCCCTCCTCACTTGTCCCCGAGCACCGCACTGTGGAGTAACCCCAGGCACCTGGAGCACCCCAAGCCTGGGTGTCCCCCACTTCAAGGGGGGATGGAGGGATTGTGTCACCTGGGAGGAAATGGGGTATTGGTGGTGGGGGGCTGTGTTTTCCACCACCCCATTTTCACCTCATTTTACACCTTGTGCCCGGAGCTGTGCCCTTTGCACACCCAAAGCCCCTCTGGGGGTGACCCAGCACAGTCCCCAACCCCAGTGCCACCATGGGAGCATTCCCCTTCCCTGCCCAGATCCAACCAGTGCCAAAAACATCCAGCATCCAAAACCATGGTGGCCTCGGTCCTGGCACCATCTGCACCCCCCACCCGTGGGATGGTTTGGGATGATCCCGGTGTTGTGGGGACACAGCAGCCCCAGATCGGCTTCCAGTGGAGCAGTGTGACACCAGATGGGCCACCCGAAATTCAGGGGATCATCCCAGTGCAATTCCTGCTCAGCATCATCCTGGAGCAATTCCTGCTCAGTTGGCCTTGGCTGTGCCGGAGCTGTGGCAGGTGGTGGGTGATGAGTGACAACAACCCCAAGAGAAGCCATTTCCTCCCTGGGCGTCTCTTCCGCTCCCCGAACCCTGGCAGGAAGCGCGGTGGGTGCAGGGCCCGGCTCAGGGTGCCAGTGGCGTTACCAGAGCCTCGTGGTGTCCCCACGGCACCAGGGACCAGGTGTCCCCCCCCGGTGCCCCCAGTGCTGCCCCGGTGTCACCGCGATGGGTGACAGGGCGTGGGGGGGTCCGCAGCGGGCTCGGAGCAGGGCATTGCAGCCTCTGCACTTGGGGAAGGTAGGCAGCACCCAAGGGTGCACCCAGCTGGGGACAGGGAGGGTGTTTTGGGGTTGCTCCTCGCCAGGCTCCCCATGGGGTTTCTCTGGGGGTTTATGGGCACCAGCGGGTGCCACAATGCTGGTCCCAAAGCAGGGAGGGGCACCCAGCCCCCCCCGGGGGTGAGAAACCCCCAGGGATGCACCCATGGGAGGGAGAGAGGTGCTGGGGGGGCTCCGTGCCAGGGATCCCCCATTGCCACCCCCATGTCCCTCGGCCCCAGGAGGAGGGCAGACCCCGCGGTGGTTTCTGGCCCTGCTCACCGTGCCGGGGGGGTTTGTGGGGTAATGGGGGGAGGATGAGAGGTGTCATCAAGTTGCTGTCCCACTGTGATCCATGGTGTCCCCAAGGACTGTACACCCACTGTCACCTCCCTCGGGATGATGGGCAGGGCTGGACCTTTGTCCCTGCAGCCATTAGAGAGAGACTCAGGCTGTAAAACTGGGGAGATCAAAGGGTGACAGCAGGGGGTTCCCCGCTGGCAGCACACTCCTGGTCCCAGGGGACACATCCCATACTCCAGACATCCCCACAGGTGGGGGTCAGCCAGGCTGGTGCTGGGGATGCTATTTTGGGATGTGGTGATGGGACTGTCTGGTTCGGCATCCGGCTTTGGGCGGGAGGCCGGGGCTGTGGCTGCTGGAGTGTCCCAGGGCACAGGTGATGAGGGTGCTGGGGTGCAAGTGTGGGTGAGATGGACGTGAGTTTTGGGGTGCTGTTGCTGGGGAGGTGGGAGTGGAGGCTGGGGGTACAGGGGATGAGTAGGTTGGAGGTGTTGGGACCACAGATGTCAGTGCAGAGGTTGTGGGTGTTCATGGATTAGGTGCCAGTGATGTGGGTGCTGCACAGAGCACGTAGCAGAGCAGTGCAAGTAGCAGTGATGCAGGTGTGGATGATGCAGTGATGCTGGTGTGGATGATGCAGTGATGCTGGTGTGGATGATGCAGTGATGAAGGTGTGGATGATGCAGGTGATGCAAGTGACAATGATGCAGTGATGCTGGTGTGGATGATGCAGTGATGCAGGTAGCAGTGATGCAGGTGCTGCATGAGTGGGAGCAGGGACACAGGTGTTGGTGACGTGGGTGACGGGTGCTAGTGATGGAGGTGCTGCTGATGTGGGTGCTGCTGATGCAGGTACTGATGATGCAGTGACATGGACACCAGTGCTGCAGGTGCTGCTGCAGGTGCTGCACGCACTGGGTCTTGCAGGTGCCAGTGATGTGGTGCTGTTTGTGAAGCTGCTACCAGCAGCAAGTGACACAGGCAGCAGTGACACAGGTGCTGGCACTGGGAACCTCCATATCCCTCCATGTGCTCATCCCTGTGCCAGTGGGTGCTCCCTGCCCCATTCTGGGTGCCGTGGGTGCCCCTCTCCACCTCCTGGCCTCCTACACCCCATCCCTGGCACCTCCTGCCCACACTTTTAGGGGCCCAGGCAGGGTGGTGACCCAGCAGCCAGGGCAGGATCCAGCCCATCGGCCACCCGGACACCGCAGTGGGGACATCCCAGGAATGCCATTCCAGCTGCAGTAGTGACACATCCGTGTTCCCCCAGGCACACAAGGAGTCAGAGGAGACACCTGACCCCATCTACCTCAACATCCAGGAGCTGCGGGAAGAGGCTGCCGCTGCCAGCTCGGCCCCAGAGGAGCCTGGCAGCTCCGTGTCGGACTGGGAAACCCACACGGACACGGACAGTGGACATTTGTTTTATTATAACCCCGTGACGGGCGAGACCACGTGGGATTGTCCCTTCGGGCAGGCGGCCGATGGAGTGAGTCCCGCCGCCTCTCCCGCCTCCTCACTCGCACACAGCCCGGAGCTTCCCGAGTGGGAACAGCACGTGGACGAAGGAAGCGGACAGACTTTTTTCTATAATTCGGTGACAGGTGAGACGTCGTGGGACCCCCCCACCGTGGGAGACACAGGCAGCCCCCGGGAAATGCACCCTGGGGGGACGCGGTACGGTCCCGTGGAGCAGAGGGTGAGCACCCGGCGAGGCGCGGGGATGGGCTGGGGATGGGGGCACAGACAGGGACGGGAATGGAGATGAAGGGATGGGATGGAAACGGAGAGACAGACAGAGATTGGGATTGAGAAAGGTGTGGGAGATGAGATGGAGGTTGAGATGGAGACGGAAACAGATGGGAATGGAGATGAAGACAGATGAAGATGGACATGGGTGTGGATCCAGGGGTGTCGTAAAGGATGAGAGTGCAGATGGAAACAGGGATGGGATGAAAATGGAGTCAGAGCTGAAGATTGAGGAAGGATGGGAGATGCAATGAAGATGGAAACAAAGATGGAGATGGGGAATGAAGATGAAGACAGAAGGTGGAGATGGGAACAGATACAAGGATGTAGAAAGGGAGGGGAATGGAGATGGAAACAGGGATGGGATGGGGATAGGGATGAAGTTGGAGATGGGAGACAGGGATGGGAATGAAGATGAAGGTGCAGATGAAGATGGAGATGGGAATGGAGACAGGGATTGAGATGGAGATGATGGAGATGATGGAGATGAGGCAGGCCCCACCTGGGCGAGCAGCACAGGGATGCAGATCTCTTGGTTGGGCACAAGATCTTGAACTGTCTCTTCTCTCCAGCCACCCACTCCAGAAACGGATTATCCTGACCTGTCTCCAGATGAGCTGGAGTGTTATCCCGAGGAGGACTATTCACCCGTGGGCTCCTACGATCAGGGGGCCTCTCTGTGCCTGTCCCCGAGGCGCCCCGAGGAGCTGGGCTCACCCCCGGGCTGGTACGGACACAGCCACCCCGAGGGTATCACGTTCTACCCCGAGCACTTCGCACCTGACACGGTACGGGATAGGGATGGGAACAGGGACTGGGACAGGGTTGATGATGGGGATGGGGATGGGGAATGGAAGAGGGATGAACACAGGGATGGGAACTGGGATGGATTATGCACAAGGACAGGGACAGCAGTGGGGATGGGGACAGGATCAGGGACAAAGATGCAGACAGGGGCGACTGCCAGGGATAAACATCCTCCCAAGCCCATAGAGCAGGGTGTGCAGGGGCTCTGGGGTGCTGTGGGTGCACAGCACAGCCCCCTCCTGGCAGGGGCACCTTGAGCATCACCTGACCCCTCCCTGGCCAGGTTCCATCGGGTGGCCGCCACGAGCGGGCCAGCAGCGGCTCCAGCCAGGACAGCGGGCTCTTCGCCTGGCACGGCACCGTGTCACCGGCACCAGGCAGCAAGGAGGAGAAGGTGAGAGCCCCAGGAGGGGCACCCAGCCTGCCCTCACCCCAGCACCAGGGAGAACAAGGGGCAAATTTGACACCTCCACCTTTACTTTCCAGTTTAAAAGTCTCGAAAAAGCCGGAGTGCTCAACCGGACCAAGACATTGGACAGAGGGAAGCGGCTCCGGTAAGAACGTCCTGGTGTCCCCTGCCACTGGAGACAGGAGTCCAGCAAAGGGAAGGGGCTGGGCTATCCCACAGTATGACTGACCCCTGTTCTCTTCCCCAGGAAGAACTGGAGCTCCTCCTGGACGGTGCTGGAAGGGGGAATCCTCACCTTCTTCAAGGACTCCAAGCATTCAGCTGCCAGTGCCTTGGTAAGGGCCCTGATGGCCTTGGAGCAGGGCAGCTGCCATGGGATGGGACCCATGGGGCAGGGCCAGCACCCATGGGAAAGGGCCAGCATCCATGGGACAGGGCCAGCACCCATGGGAAAGGGCCAGCACCCATGGGGAAGGGCCAGCACCCATGGGAAAGGGCCAGCATCCATGGGACTGGACCAGGACTCACAGGATGTGGCCAACATGTGTAGGATGGGGCAGCACCCACAGGGAACATGGTGGTGGCCTCACCTCTGGGGTGGGTGTTCAGGGCTGTCTTGGGGGAGGGAGACCATGACCAGCCCCCACAGAATGGGGCCAGCATCCACAGGATGGGGCCAGCACCCATAGGACAGGGCAAGGATCCCCAGGATGGAGTCAAAGCTGCAGGATGGGACCAGCACCTATAGGATGAGGCTGACATCCAGGGGACAGGGCCAGCACCCACAAAACAACCCCTGGTACTGTGGGGGGAGTCAGCACTTGAGGGATGGGAGCAGGACTCACAGGCCAGGGGAGGTGCCCTGCACAGGGACCCCAGCACTGGGACAGGTCCACTCACCCCCCAGCACACACAGTCTGTACAGGGGTCCCAGTGTTGGAGCACCCAGAGCTGGTGAGAGGCAGCAGGAGGAAGCAGAGCCAGCCCCAGTCCCCCCCGGGTCTCGTTCTCCCCCCGCAGTGCCCAGCAGCTGCCACCGGATGCAGAAGTTGCCGTGGGTCTTGCAACACCCTGTGGTGACAGTGACGGGGGAGGACAGGGGACCTACAGCTGCTGGAGACAGTGCTGGCCTCACCTCAGGGGTTCAGGGCTCTGTCTGGGGGTGCAAAGGCTCTTGGGGCAGGGGGACTGTGGTCAAAGCACCTCAAGACCCAGGGCATGGGGAGAAGCAGTGGGTCTGATGCTCTCCCTCTGCAAAATCCCCCTCCTTGGGAGCAGCCACCCTCTTCCTGCAGTGTCACGGAGAGGGACCTCAAAGCTGGAGCCCCCGGGGTCCCTGAGGAGGGCTGGGAATGTCCCTTGAGGTGATGGCAGCCCTACAACCTGGCTGTCCCCAAGCTGGTGGCCGTGACCCTAACCCCACCATGGCAGTCCCATGTCCTAGTCCTGCAGAGACCATAGGAGGGGACAGAGGGGTCCCACAGAGGACATTTGGCAGCCTTGCCTTTCTGCAGGAGGGCATCCCACACTCCCCAGCAGGATCCCGGTGTCCCTGTCCCCTCTGGGCAGGTGCCACCCTCATCCCCTTGTCCCCACAGAGGCACCCCAGCACCCTGACCACCCCTGAGCACACGGTGGAGCTGCGCGGGGCCACCCTCACCTGGGCCAGCAGGGACAAGTCCAGCAAGAAGAATGTCCTGGAGGTGAGCAGGTGACAGCAGGAGGGACACCAGTCACACGCCAGGGTCCACAGGGCAGAGCCACTCCTGGCCAGTTCATCCCAGCAGTGCTGCAGGGGATGGACGTGGGGACACTGAGGACCTGCCAGGGTGGGAGTACAGGGACACTGCACTGCTGGTCACTGTCCCGTTCTGGTGGGCACAGAGAGGTCACCAAGGGACCTCTGGCTCCCCGAGGGGCTTTGCACAGGGAGGAGCCGCCCCAGCCGCTCCGGCTCCCGGCACTTTTGGTGTCTCGGGAGTCGGTGCAGGGCTCGGTCACATCGTGGTTCCCAAATCCGGGTGGTTGCGGCAGCCCCGCGCCCTTTCCCTGACCTCTGTGAATTGCTCCTGCAGCTGAGGACGCGGGAGGGCTCGGAATTCCTCATCCAGCATGACTCGGAGCAGATCATCACCGCCTGGCACAGAGCCATCTCCGACAGCATCGGCCGCAGGGTGAGCAGGGCCCCCGGCCCGCGGCCACCCTGGCGCCGGGCCCGGCGTCTCACGGCTCCCCTTCCTTAGGGCTCCGACATCTCCGCAGAGGAGGAGGCCGAAACTGGGGCTGAATTCGGCTCCCGGGAGAGGCTGGGGGGCAGCGAGGAGAGGAGGGCAGGTGAGCACCGGCAGCCGGGATGGGCGCGGGGGCCCCGGCAAAACCACCCACCCTGCGGGTCCCCGGGCCGGGAGCGCCCAGCTCGGGCCTCGGATGGCGCTGACAATGAGCTGTGTCCCCACCAGGGGCCGGACAGGTGACGGGCAGTGCCGAGAGTGACACCAGCAGAGTCCGGAACAAACTCCGCAAGTTCCTGCAGAGGCGGCCGACGCTGCAATCCCTGCGGGAGAAGGGCTACATCAGGGGTGGGTGCGGGGGCTGGATCGGGGGTGCTGGGATGAGGGTAAATCCAGAGTGGGTGCTGAAATGGGACTGAGTCCCTCGGCATGTCTCCAGGCTGGAGGATGGGTGGGACAGTCAGGGATGGAGCTGGGACAGTCAGGGATGGAGCTGGGATGGAGCTGGGATGGCCAGGGATGGAGCTGGGATGGCCAGGGATGGAGCTGGGACAGCCAGGGATGGAGATGGGACAGTCAGGGATGGAGCTGGGACAGCCAGGGATGGAGCTGGGACAGCCAGGGATGG
>NC_031796.1:3321681-3322854 GCF_001522545.3 Parus major | reverse complement strand
GCCAGGGATGGAGCTGGGACAGCCAGGGATGGAGCTGGGATGGCCAGGGATGGAGATGGGACGGCCAGGGATGGAGCTGGGACAGCCAGGGATGGAGATGGGATGCTGGGTTGTGTGATCAAGCCCAGCCCTGACCCAGCATGTTGGTGATGAGCTTGGGAGTGTCCCATCATCTCCAGCCACCCTGGTGGGACACTCCAATGGGAACAAGACCCTCTGTCCCCCCTAGCCATTCTCCTGGTGTCCCCTGGCCACACTCATGTCCCTGCTGTGTTCCTAGACCAGGTTTTTGGCTGCTCGCTGCTGGCGCTGTGTGAGCGGGAGCGGGGCACGGTGCCACACTTCGTCCTGCAGTGCATCTGGACCGTGGAGAGGAGAGGTACTGCCCTGGGGACAGGGACAGCCTGGGACACTGGCATGGGGAGATGGGGACGGCTCCAGGGACAGCCTACAGGGGATGTTTGGGTTTTCCTTGGAAGCCTGGTGCTGGCTGTGGACATCCTTCAGGGGACAGTGGGGACACAGGGGGACCTGGAGTTCCCTCAAGAGTGCCTAATGTCCCATCCCAGGGTGGATTGTTTAACTGGGAGCTTTCCCCCATCTTCATCTGCCCAGGTCTGGACATTGATGGGCTGTACCGGGTCAGTGGCAACCTGGCCACCATCCAGAAACTGCGCTACAAGGTGGAGCATGGTATGGTCACCTGCTGTGACAGTGACAGTGGGGGACAATGGGGTATCACCCCCACTTCAGGGGAGAGAGACAGGGCTGGGGTTGGGGAGGGGGCAGCCTGGGACCCCCACCCATCCCTGGGGCTCTGGACACACCTGAGGTGCTGCCCCACCCACAGACGAGCAGCTGGACCTGGATGACGGGCGCTGGGAGGACATCCACGTTGTCACCGGGGCGCTGAAGCTCTTCCTGCGGGAGCTGCCAGAGCCACTCATCCCCTTCAGCCACTTCGACAAGTTCATCGCTGCCATCAGTGAGGGACAGGATGGGATGGGATGGGATCCATGGGATGGGATGGGATCCATAGGATGGGATCCATGGGATGGGATCCATGGGATGGGATCCATGGGATGGGATTGATGGGATCCATGGGATGGGATGGGATGGGATGGGATGGGATCCATGGGATGGGATCCATGGGATGGGATCCATGGGATGGGA
>NC_031796.1:3319007-3321508 GCF_001522545.3 Parus major | reverse complement strand
ATGGGATGGGATGGGATGGGATGGGATGGGATGGGATGGGATGGGATGGGATGGGATGGGATGGGATGGGGAGAAGGATGGGGTTAGAATGAGATGGGATGGAGACAAGAATGGGAACTGGGATGGAATGGAGATGGGATGGGGAAGGGTATAAGGATGGGGTTGGGGACAGGAATGAGAAAGAAAAGAGATGCGAATGGAAACAAGACCTGGGATGAGGATGGATTAGATAGGGACAAGGATGGGATGAGGATGGGAATGGAGGTGGGGACAAGGATGCTGTGACTGCTGGAGGCAGCACCCACCATGCCCTCCCTCCCTGGCAGAGATCCAGGAGCCGTCCCTGCGGGGCCGCTGCGTCCGGGACCTGGTGCAGTCCCTGCCTCCCGCCCACCATGACACCATGAAGGTCCTTTTCCGCCACCTCTGCAGGTGACACCCCCGTATTCCCCCAAACCCTGCCCGGTGCAGGAAGGCAGAACACGACTCTGGGGACAGGCCCCGGGGTCAGGGCCGTGCTGATGACACGTCCCCTGTCCCTGCAGGGTGGTGGAGCACAAGGAGGAGAACCGCATGTCGGTGCAGAGCGTCGCCATCGTCTTCGGCCCCACGCTGCTGCGGCCGGCCTGCGAGGAGGGCAACATGGCCATGCACATGGTCTTCCAGAACCAGGTGGTGGAGCACATCCTCAACCACTATGGGTACATCTTCCCGGACAGATAAACCCTGGGGACAAGCCCAGCAGTGGGGACTTGATGGAGCAGCGTCTCCAGGAAGGACTTGGCCATGTGTCACCTCGGTGGTGGCTCCATGAGGGGCAGCACGGTGACCCGGCTCAAGGGGGGGCACCCCAGTGGGTCCTCCTTGGCCACCCTGTCCCACCGGGGCCGGGTCCAGAGGGTCGAGCCCCAGGGTTTGGGGGGCTTGGTGGGGTCCCTGTGGTCAGTGGAGCCCTGCAGTGCCCGGCTCGCCGAGCCAGCATTCCCAGGGTGGGAGCAGGCAGTGTCCGGGCGGGCAGGGGTGGCACCGGTGGGTGGGCAGGGAGGGGCCGGGCAGTGCCGTGGCTGGAGCCCCCCACCCCCTTCCCGAATAAAGAGCCCATTCAGACACAAGGGTGAGGTTGCTGGCAGGACATGGGGACAGCCCAGGGACATGGGTGGCACAGCAGGGGCTCGGTGCTCCTGGTGAGCCTTGGAGACACCACATGGCCTTTGTACCCCCTGAGCATGAGGGGACCTGAGACTCCAGGACACTGCAGTGACCTGGGACACCATTCCTGGCTGGCATCACCAAACACTGTCACCACAAATGTCACCACAGGCAGTGAGATGTGATGAGAGCCACACGCTCATGGGACATGAGTTCCCATCACCCAGAGCCACCTCCTGGGGTGGGGACACTTTGGGGTGACCCAAAGTGACAGGCTGGGACAGAACCAGGACTGGATGGGATGCAAAAAGGATGGCAAAGGACATGACTGAAGTGCTTGGGGACATAATGGGGACAATAAAGGGCATGGCAGGGACACGAGGAGGAGGTGTGGGGACATGGGACACGTCCTGTGCTTTGAAACACAGCAAGGACAACACATGGCAGCAGTTTGGGACACGGGGGTGGCTGGGGTACAGAGGGGACACTCGGGGACATCACAGGGGCACTTTGGGGTGTGGTGGGGGTGTAATGGCACCAAGCTGCCCTGCAGTGGGGACACTCTGGGACAAGACAGACACTTTGGGGTGCAGGGGGGTCATTTTGGGGCACAAGGATTTTCAGGACAAAAGGAAAACTTCAGGTGTGCAGGGACGGTGGTTTGGGACACAATGAGGACAATTTGGGATGCAACTGGGGCATTTTGGGACATGAGGGGACCCAACTGGGGACAGGAAAGGGACTGTTTGGAATGCAGGGGGGAAGTTTGGGGGCACAAGGGGATACTTTGGAGAACAAGACAATGCTTCGAGGGTGCAGCAGGGACACTTTGGGACAGAACGGAGCCACTTTGGGATGCACCGGGGCCACTTTGGAGCACAAAGAAGTGCTTTGTGACAAAGGGGATTCTTCAGGAGTGCAGTGGGAATGTTTTGGGACATTTTGGGACACTTTTGGATGCACGGGACGCACTTTGGAACTTCGAAAGGCACAGGGGACCCTCGGGGCGCTGCGGGGCGGGAGGGGGCGGTGCCGGGGTCGATTCCCACTCCGCTCTCTGCTCCCTCCCCGCTCCCATCCCGATCCCTCCCCGCTCCCATCCCGATCCCTCCCCGCTCCCGGCCCCGCTCCGCGCCCCCCGCCCGGCTCCATCTTGTTCGCGGCCGCCGCGGAGCCGCTCCAGGTGCGGGGGGGCCGGGAGGGATTGGGGGGACCCGGGAGGGTCTCAGGGAGCAGCCGAGGGAGCTGGGAGGGGATCTCCCATTCGGGACCCCCCCAGCCATCCCCCACACCCCTCCCCGGGCGCTCTAGGGGACTCCTGAGAGCGCTCCCTCCCATAGAGCAGTGCTGGG
>NC_031796.1:3312749-3318077 GCF_001522545.3 Parus major | reverse complement strand
GGGGGGAAGCAGTGAGGCTGGAGGGTTTCGGGGGCCCATCCTGCACCCCCCCTTTGTGGGGGCCCAGGTGTGAGTCAGGGGGCAAAGGTCGGCGCTGGCCGTGTTTGCACGCCCGGCACGGAAGTGGCACCGTCCCCGCGTGTCCCCGTGTCCCGCCCGGCGCTGCCTCCCGGCTGGAGCAGGTACGGAGGGCAGGGATGGAGCCCCCGGCCCGTAGGATGGGCACAGGGGGTCCCCCCACAGGGTGGGGACCCGGCAGGGACCCCCAGTCCATCCCTGTGGGGACATGGGGTCCCCTGGGCCTGGCATGGCCGGTGTCCTGCTGTCCATGGGGACATGGGGACATGACATGGGGACACACAGGCCCTACTGCTGCAGCAGGGGTGGCTCGAGGGTCCCCATGGCCCAACTGGGATCAGATTTGGGGGATCCCCATGGAAAGGGGGCTCTGGAGGTCCACATGACCCCATAGGAATCAGAACTGGGGGGGTGTCTCCTTAGGGACCAGGCTCTAGGGGCCCCCATGGCCCTGTAGGGACAGGGCTCTGGGGGTCCCTGTGGCCCCATAGGGACAGGAACTCTGGGCTCCCTACAGGGATCAGTCTCTGAGGGTCTCCATGTCCCCATAGGGACAGGGCTGTGGGTGGGGGTCCCCAGAAGAACACACTCTGTGGCTCCCCACACCCCCCTAGGGCTCAGGCCTTGCTCTCCTGACTCCAGTCCCTGTCCCCGTGTCCCCATGGCCATGGTGATGGCATGAGGGCAGCCCCCCAAATCCTGCTGCACCCCACACCCAGTGTCACCACATCCCCCAAGTGACACTGCCTCTAGGAAGACCCTGGGGACAGGGATCCATCTGGGGGTGACCTCAGGTCCTGGCCGGGTGTTTTGGGGTGAGGGAATGGAGAGGAGAAATCTGTGGGGTTCCAACACCTGTGGGGTCCCCTTGTCACTGCAGCCCCAGCGTGCTGTGATGGCACCGGACGCCTGAGCCCCTCAGGCGGGGACCAGCCATGGAGACTGTTGTCATTGTGGCCATCGGGGTGCTGGCCACCATCTTCCTGGCGTCCTTCGTGGCGCTGGTGGTGGTGTGCAGGCAGCGCTACTGTCACCCCAAGGACCTGCGCCACCACTATGACACCAAGTGAGTGACCCCGTGTGGGTGGCAGCGTCCCTGTCCCCAGCAGGGAGGGACCCCAACCCCCATGAGCAGGGGACAGTGCTGGGGAATTGTCCAGCATCATCAAGGAGATGATGTGGGGGATGTGGCCACAGTCATTGGGGGGACAAAGATGGGGACACATCTGCCATCATCAAAGGGATGAAGGTGGGGACGTGTCCAACACCATCCAGGGAACAAAGATGGGGACAAGTCCACTGTGATCGGGGGATGATGCAGGGGACATGTCCAGCATCATCAGAGGGAAGAAGTTTGGGACACATCCACATCACCAGGGAGACAAAAATGGGGACACATCCCCCAGCATCAGGGCCATGGGGCTGTGGGGCAGCCTGAGGAGGTGGCCCTTGGTGGGATGTCCCCTGTGCCTCTGACAGACCCATCGTGGACCTGATGGGGACCACAGAGACACCATCAGAGCCCTCGGAGCTGGAGCTGGACGATGTGGTCATCACCAACCCGCACATCGAGGCCATCCTGGAGAACGAGGACTGGGTCGAGGACGCCTCGTGAGTGTCCCTGTGTCCCCCCACTGCTGGGGACCCCTGTGCAGTGCCAGTCCCCCATCATGGGATGCAGGGGACAGATTTGGAGGTCACCAAGCCACAGCGATGGTCCTCAAGATTGTCTTGGGGTGGGAATATCCCCACAGGTCTGGGGGACATGGGGTGGGGGCTGGCAGGAGAGGGGGGACACACAGGGGACAAGGACAGAGCAAGGGGACACAGGTGGATTCACACATTCCTCCCTCTCCACAGGGGTCTGGTGTCCCACTGCATCGCCATCCTGAAGGTGAGTCAGGGCATGGCTCTGGTGACACTGGTGACACTGGTGACAGTGGTGGCAGTGGTATCAATGGTGACATTGTTGGTACTCGTGGCACTGGTGCTGATGGTAGGTGGCACTTGTGGCACTGGTAGCGATGGTGGCACTGAGTGGCCAGCACTGTCCCCCAGATCTGTCACACACTGACGGAGAAGTTGGTGGCCATGACCATGGGCTCGGGTGCACGCGTGAAATCCCCGGCCAGCCTGGGGGACATCATCGTGGTGGCCAAGCGCATCAGCCCCAGGTGACAGGGAGCTCTTGGGTGGAGTCCTGTGGATCTGGGGTGTCCCCCAGTGGGGGGGGAAATTCCAGGGCTCTGGAGGGTCCCCAGAGATTTGGGACAGGGTAAGTCTGGAGGAGTCATGGGGGCTCTGGGGATGTCCTGGGGCTCTGAGGAGGGTCCTGAGGCACTGGGGGAGGACCCTGGGGATTCTGGAGGGAAGCCTGGGGACTTTAGGGGTGTCTGGGGACTCTGGGAGGTGTCCCACAGCCCTGAGGTAATTTTGTGACTCTGGGAGGAGTCCTGGGGCTCAGGGGGTTCCTGGAATTCTGGGGGGGCTCCCGGGGCTCTAGGGGGGTCCCAGGGCTCCAAGAGGCCTCTTGGGGCCTGGGCTGGGTGTGCTGGAGGTGTCACCACAGTGTCCCTGGTGTTAACGCTGTCCCCACCGCAGGGTGGACGATGTGGTGAGATCCATGTACCCCCCGCTGGACCCCAAACTGCTGGACGCGAGGTGACAGTGGCAGGAGGGACAGGGACACTCCCGGGTGGGGGAATGCCTGTGGGTGGGGACACCCCCCCATGCCATACCACACCCCTGGGGACATCCCCAGGTCACCCAGCAGGACAGGGAGGCCCCTCGGTGTGAGCAGATCACAGAATATCCCAGAATATCTGAGGATGGGAGGGACCCCAAGGATCTCCCAGTCCCACTCCTGCCCTGCCCAGACCCCCCAACAATCCCCACTGTTCATCCCTGGAGCTCTGTCCAAGCTCTCCTGGAGCTCTGGCAGCCTCGGAGCCGAGACCATTCCCTGGGGAGCCTGGGCAGTGCCAGCACCTCTGGGGGAAGAACCTTTCCCTGCTACCCACCCAAACCCCCCTGACACAACCTCAGGCCATTCCCTGGGTCCCATCCAGGCCAGACAAACCAGGGCCCACGCTGCTTCTGTGGAAGCCACGGTGGTGCAGGGAGGTGACGGGGTGGTGGCAGGGCGCTGACAGCCCCGTGTTCCCGCAGGGCCGCGGCGCTGCTGCTGTCGGTCAGTCACCTGGTGCTGGTGACCCGCAGCGCCTGTCGCCAGCCGGCCGCCCGCCACTGGGTCGAGAGGTCACTGGCGGCCGCCGAGGAGCACATGGCCGTGCTGCGCCAGGCTGCCATGGCCACCGAGCCCGAGCGGCCCCCGGGCCCCGCCGAGCCGCCCCGCCAGGAACAGTCGGCCATCTGAACACAATAAACGCCCTGTGTGCCCCCCAACCCCGGCACGGGCACCTCTGGGATGGGCTGGTGATGTGGTGTCTGGATGGAGAGGAGATGGGGAGGGGAATGGCGGTGTTCAAGGGGACATTGGGGCTCCAGGGAAGGATTGGGGGGCTTGGGAGGGAGTGTGGATGGGGTTTGAGGGGTTTAGAGGGGGTTTCAGGGTGTTGGGGATTTGGAGGAGCAGGGGGGTCCAGGGAGGGGTTGAGGGACTTGGAAAGGAGCGTGGAGAAAGGTTGGAAAGGGGGCTTTAAAGGGTTTTGAAGGGTTTGGAAGGCTGGAGGTGGTTTGGGAGGTTTAGAGGGAATTTTGGGTGGTTACAGGGGGATTTGGAGGGGTTGGGGGTCTAGGGAGAGGCTGGAGGGTTGGGAAGGGAGTGTGGAAGGAGGTTGGTACGGGCTAAACAGGATTTGGAAGGGTTAGGAAGATCAGAGTGGTGGTTTGGTGGGTTTGCAGGGGATTTGGGGTGTTCAAAGGGGAGGTTTGGAGTTCAGGGAGGATTTGGAGGGAGTTGAAGAAGTTGAGGGGGTTTGAAGGGAGGTTTAGGGGGTGTTGGAGTGGTTGGGAGAGGTTTTGGGGTGAATTTACTAGGACTGGGGAGGTTGGGGGGTGATTTGGGGGAGTTGAGGGAGAATGAGGGAGTTGGTGTAGGAGGGGAAGTTGGGAGTTTAGGGAATGTTTGGGGCTGGTTAGGAGAGGGTTTTTGGAAGGTGGAGGGGATTTGGAGGGGCATTGGTACTAGAGGGGATTTAGGACAGTTTGGGAGGGTGGGAAAGATTTGGAGAGGGAGGTTGGAAGTTTTGGGAAGGGTTGGAGAGGTTGAAGTGGTCTTTGGGGCATAGGGGGTTGGAGGGGATTTGGAGAGGATTTAGGGGCACTTGTGGGCATAGGAAGGGAGGATGGGGGAGTTGGAGGGGACAAAGACTGAAGTTTTGGGGGGATCGGGGAGACTGGGGAGGACTGGAGGGGGCTGGGGAGGATTTGGGGGGAGTGGAGTAGTCTGGGGGTGCTGCCTGCCCTGGAGGGCTCAGCAGCACCGAGGGGCGAAACCCTGTGGCCCGGGCAGGGGGGTCTGTGCCCTGGGACGGGGGCGGGGCCGCACAGGGGACTCAAGGCTGTAGGCAGAGGGGTCTGTGCCCCGGGCAGGGGGGTCTGAGGGGTCCCCGTGCCCGGTCCGTGTCCCGGTCCGTGTCCCGGTCACTCCGGGCCCAGGGTCCGGCCGAGCCCCCCCCCAATTCCATAGCCCGGGGAGGGGGGGCTGCTATCACGTGATCTTCCGTCACGTGACGGGGGTGCGGCGGTCGCTGTGCCCGCCCCCTCAGCCCGGGCTGGCCAATGGGAGCGCGGCAGGCGCGGGCGGTGGCCAATGAGCGGCGGGGGGCGTGGCTTGCGGCCAGAGGGAGGGGGGGGCTTGCGGCAGGGACCGGGAGAGGGAACTGGGAGCGCTGGTGGGTACTGGGGTCACCGGGGGGCACCGGGACCACGGGGTGACTCGGAGGGACCGGGAGACACCGGGGAACCCGGACGGGCTGGGAGCGCTGGGAGGTACTGGGAGCCCCTGGGAGCTGCTAGGAGGAACTGGGAGGTGCTGGGAGATACTGGGAGCACTGGGAGGTGCTGGGAACATTGGGAGGTGCTGGGAGGAACTGGGAGTCACGGGGTCACTGGGAGGTACTGGAGGTAGCTGGGAGTCATACGGACGACTGGGAAGTGCTGGGAGGAACTGGGAGTCACGGGGGTCGCTGGGAGACCGTGGGAGACACTGAGAGTCCCCGGAGGTCATGGGGGAGCACTGGGATGTACTGGGAGTCCCTCCTGGGAGGCGTGCTGGGAGCACTGGGG
>NC_031796.1:3309390-3312496 GCF_001522545.3 Parus major | reverse complement strand
GCACTGGGTCTGGTGCTGGGGATGTCGAGGGGCAGAGCCCAGCCCAGCCCTGCCCTGGGGGGTCGCAGTGACACCAGGGTCCCCCCGAGCTGTCCCGGCAGCGAGGGGAGCAGAGCCCCCCGGGCGGGGGAGGAGGTGTCAGCCGCGGGGAAAGGGAAGTGAAAGTGATTGTGGAAGTGGGATTGGGGGGGGGGGCCCGTCCGGCGCCGCAGGGAGATGGTATCGGGGCGCGGTTGGGGTACCACACACCGCAGTGTCCCCCCCGCTCTCTGTGGGGTACCCCCAGCACCCTGAGGTGCACCCCGGGGTGGGGGGGCTGGGTAAAGTGCGGGGCTGGGGCTTTCCCAACACATGGCTGAAAGAAGAAGTGAGATTTGGGGAGCAGAGCTGCCCGCCCACTCAGTGAGAAGGGAAACTGAGGCTGGGGGGTTCGGGGGTGTCCCACAGGTGCTCCCAGAACCATGAGGACCCTCGTGCTGTTGTGGGTGGCCCTGGCCAGCGTGAGGGGCCAGCTGCCCTGTCCCCATGGGGGACCCTGCCCCGTGACCCCGGTGAGTGCACAGGGTTTGGGGGGGTCTGGGGGGCTGCAGCAAGGGATGATGACCCCCCCCCACTCCGTGCCCCCCCAGGCCCTGCCTGTCCACAGTGCAATGGGGTGTCAGGACAGCTCATCCTGCCCCGCCAGCTGCCAGCTGCCAGAGGTGAGCCCCTTCCCCTGTGCCTCAGTTTCCCCCTCTCCCTGGCATTTGGGGGGCACTCCCTGACCCCCCCTGCCCTCCCACCCCTTTCTCTCTCCCCAGAGTGTCCCCTGCACCGGGGGCCACCGCTGCTGTCCCCGAGGGTCCCACTGCAGTGCTGATGGGGAGTCCTGTGTCACAGACCTGGGTATGGGGGCACGGGTGGGGGGTGTTAGGGGTTGGCCTCAAGAGGACAGGACGGACACGGGGTGCCTCACCTGTCTCTGCAGCCCCCCGTGCTGTCCCCTGTCCTGATGGCCAGTCCGAGTGTCCCGATGATGCCACATGCTGTGTGACAAGCAGCGGCGCCTGGGGGTGCTGCCCCATGCCCCAGGTACGGGCTGTGGGGACACGGGGACACTGAGGGGGCACCTGGCATGGCCATCACTGTGACAAGCGTGGCTGGCACCCACAGGCCTCGTGCTGTGCTGACAAGGTGCACTGCTGTCCCCATGCCACCGTCTGCGACCTGACCCACGGGCGCTGTGTGTCCCCCAGCGGTGACACTGACGTCCCCCTGAGCACAGCCTTCCCCTCCTGGAAGCGCCAGCCCCCCGCCCCAGGTAAGGGGTGTCCCCTTGGGGTGCCCTCGCTGTGCCCTCGCAGGGGACACAGTGACACTGTGTGTGTCCCCAGTCACGCTGCGCCAGGTGCTGTGTCCTGATGGCCGCTCGGCGTGTCCCGACGGGACGACCTGCTGCCAGCTGTCCCCAACGCAGTATGGCTGCTGTCCCCTGCAGAACGTGAGTGCTGCCACAGCCATGGGCACCCTGGGACAGGCAGCTGTGCCAAACCTGTGCCCAGCACCCCAAACAGCCATCCCCCACTGAACACCCCAAACCAGCCATCCCCACACTGAACACCCCAAACCAAGCACCCCAAACCAGCCACCCCTCCCTGAACACCCCAAACCAGCCACCCCCACACTGAACACCCCAAACCAAGCACCCCAAACCAGCCATCCCCCACTGAACACCCCAAACCAAGCACCCCAAACCAGCCATCCCCCACTGAACACCCCAAACCAGCCATCCCCCACTGAACACCTCAAACCAAGCACCCCAAACCAGCCATCCCCCACTGAACACCCCAAACCAGCCAGCCCTCACTGAACACCCCAAACCAGCCAGCCCTCACTGAACACTCCAAACCAAGTACCCCAAACCAGCCATCCCCCACTGAACACCCCAAACCAGGTACCCCTCACTGGGCACTCCAAGCCCAGCACTCCACACCCCCAGCACACACCACTCACCCTGTACCAGTCCATTCAGGTACCCCATTCTGGACATCCCAATTCCAAGCACCTCACAGTGGTACCAGGCACCCTGTCCCAGTGATCCCACACCAGACACGCCTTGCTGGGCATCCTGTGGTGGACACTGGGCCCTGGACACCCCACCCTGTGCCATGTTCCCCCATACCAGGCACCCTATGCCCTGCCCTCCATGCTGTGCACGCCCTGTCCTTGTCCCCAGGGTCCCTGTCACCCCGTATCTCTCCCCCCAGGCCATGTCCTGCAGTGACAGGGCACCTCCATGCCATGCCCCCTATGTTTGCACCCCCTGTCCCCATCCCCAGGGTCCTTGTCATCCCGTGTCTCCCCCCAGGCCGTGTGCTGCGGTGATGGGCAGCACTGCTGTCCCCAGGGCACCACCTGCGACCTGATCCACTCCACCTGCACCTCCCTGGGGGGCTCTGCACCCCTGGCAGCACTGCCCACAGGTAAGACCCCCCCAGGGACCAACCCCCTGTCCTGTCCCGGGGAGGGGACACCAGCCCTGACTGTCCCCTGTCCCCAGCTCGTGATGTGAAGTGTGACGAGGAGACGAGCTGTCCCGATGGGAACACGTGCTGCCGGCTCAGCTCAGGGGCCTGGGGGTGCTGCCCCCTCGAGCAGGTACGGGGGTCCCCTGTGCCCCCCCGGATGAGCAGATGTCCCCTGGCCCCCTGGGTGGGATGAGGGGACACAGCTGTGTCTTGTTCCACTGAGAAGGACAAGGGTGGGGGTTACAAGGTCCCCTGTCCTCCAGGAGGGCTCCCATTCCCTGATGTCACACGGGGATGGGGGTGACACTGAGTCACCTTGACATCCCCCACTCAGACTCCCTGTACTAACTGGGACCAGTTTGGGGCTCCAGCAGTGCCTCAAAGGGACAGAGGTGGTGAAGGGACATGAAGCCACCAGGATGCACTGGGACCTTCCCGAGTCCCACTGAAGGGGGAGGTCAAGAGTGATGGGGCCCCAAATCCCCCCTTCCTCACTGCTGGGGCTGGGGAATGGGGATGGTGGAATGAGCAGGAGGGGACACATCTGTCCCCCCTCCTGTGGAGCTGGCAGTCTCTGGGGTCCCCCTGTGCTCAGCCCC
>NC_031796.1:3305550-3308120 GCF_001522545.3 Parus major | reverse complement strand
AGACGAGCTGTCCTGATGGGAGCACGTGCTGCAGGCTGAGCCTGGGCACCTGGGGGTGCTGCCCCCTCGAGCAGGTGTGGGGGAATCCCTGGGGTTTGGGGGTGGGGACACCCCAGGGTGAGGTCTTGTCCTGGGGAGTGAGGATTTGGGAATGGAATGGAGAGGGGTAGGGACGGAGCATGGCTGTGGGGGAGGCCCTTTGTGGACAAGCAGGACTGGGGTGGGCAGAGACATGGGACACTCCCACATTTGTCACTGGTCCTCTCAAGGAGGGGGACCAAGGCTCTGTGGGTACCCTGGGGACAGGGCCTGGCACTGTCCCTGGGGCTCTGCCAGGGACACCTGGGTGCCTGATGTACCTGTGCCCTGGTACCTGGACACCTGGAGCTGTGTCCCCCACTGACCCCATCCTTGTGTCCCCCAGGCCGTTTGCTGCGGGGACCACCAGCACTGCTGTCCCCGAGGCTACACCTGCAATGTGGCCACCGAGAGCTGTGAGAAGCTGCTGGCGCCCACCCCACTACTGCCAACCCCCTCAGCCCCTCGCCAGGCCCCCTCAGCCCCCCACCGGCCACCCCCCGTCCCACTGCGAGCCCCTGGCACCCACCCAGGTGGCCTCGTGCCCTGCGGTGCCAGCGGCTCCTGCCGCGGGGGCCAGCGGTGCTGCCAGGCCCGGGGGGGCTCCTGGGGGTGCTGCCCCTTTGCCCAGGTGAGTGGGGGGACACCAGGGTGGGGGTGAGGGGTGGTGGCATCACCCCCCTCTCACTCCATCTCTCTCTGCAGGGCTCCTGCTGCTCCGACGGTCGCCACTGCTGCCCCGCGGGGTCCCAGTGCACCAGGGGGGGCTGGGGCTGCAGCCCCCAGCACCCATACCTGTTCTGATCTCACTGGGGACACCACCACCACCCCCGAGTGCCACCACCCCAATAAACGGTTTCTAGGAGAAATTCCATCCATGGCTCCTGGCGAGGGGGAAACTGAGGCAGGAGGCGGAGGCAGGGGGGTTTTGTGTGTTTAATATATTAATGCCTCTAAGGAGCAGGCAGGACGTGCAGGCAGGTGCAGGCAGCAGCTCCCTGCCCAGCCTGGCACCCGGGGGGGTCCCCATGGCCCCCCCTCTGCCAGCCTGGCCCCAATGACCCCTCTTCATCCTCACCACGTAGAAAACGTTTAGAAACACAGTTAAAATCCAAAGGGGGATGAGGGTGGGGGACGGGGGCCCCCCGGCTCCTATGGCAGCTTGGAGGCACCGCTGGCTCGGGGGGCAGTGCCAGCCCCCCCTGTCCTGCAGGGACACAAGTGGGGACGTGGCTCAGGATTGGGAGGACATGGAGCATGCAGTTCCCACCCCCAGAAGACAGGGAGGTGGATGGTGGTATTGGGTGGGACCCGGAGGGGACAGGGGCAGCAGGCATGTGGCAGAGCCTGGTGGCACAGGGTGGGGGTCCCAAGCACATGAGGACACGGTGGCCTGGCTGTGGTCTCTCTGGCCCCTCCCCTGGCAGAAGGGGTTCGTGGTGGTGGGATGAGATGGTGGTGGGGTGGGACAGTGATGGGACACGATTGTGGTGGGCTGGGACAGCGGTGGGACAGTGACAGGACACGGTGGTGGGAGGGTGGATGGGATGACAGCGTGGGATGAGATGATGGGCTGTGCGGGATTGAGCTGGGATGGCACTGATGGGACAGGATGACAGGTGGGATGGGGTGGGATGAGATGGCAGTGGGATGGCACAGCGATAGGACAATGATGTCAGGACGGCGGTGGGAGGGGACAGTGCTGGGCTGAGACGGCTGACAGCAGCGGTGTCCCCACCATCTCAACACCCCCCGAGGACCAGGGACCGCCCTGCCCACACTCACTTGACATTGAAGACCATCAGAGGCCGCTCCTCCCGCTTCTGCCAGGGGCTCTTGCGGTCGCCCCCGTCGTCCCCCGCGTCGCCCGCCTCGGCCAGCGCCTCCTCCTCGGGGCTGGTCAGGGAGTCTCGGGGGGCTTCGCTGGCGCTGCTGCGCCCGCTGCCCCCCCCTCGCCGCCCCCCGCTGCCCGCTTCCAGCAAGGGGGCCAGCGAGCTGTCCTCGGGGGAGGCTGCGGGCAGGGGGGGCCGGGGCCCCCCGTCCTCCTCCCCGCCTCCGGCCGCCCGGGGAAGACGGGGAGGGGGCGCGGGGCCGGGACCCCTCTCGCTGCCCTGCAGGTCGATGTAGGAATGCCGAACCTGGGAGGAGCGCCCGTCCAAAGACACGAACCAGGCTCTCGGGGGTCGCGGCCCCCCCAGTTCCAGGAGCTGCTGCCCCGCCAGCGCCTGCAGCTCCCCGTTGAGCTGGGCCACCGCCGACCCGTCCAGCAGCACCGGGATGGCCACCGAGCCACTCACCGGTTGGGGGGCACGGGCCCCGCCCCAGTTTTCCCCTTCCTCGAAGGGCTGCCCGGAGGATGGGGGGGGCGGGGGCGCGGCCGTGGCCGCCGTCGAGCCGGGTCCCCCATCGGCTTCGGGGGGACCCTCGGGCTCGCCGGGGGCCAGGCGCATGTAGCGGGCGGGGATGAGCAGGGTGGGCATCACCCCCCGGTA
>NC_031796.1:3301102-3305127 GCF_001522545.3 Parus major | reverse complement strand
CGCGGGTCGAGGGGGGCAGGCTGGGGGTGGGCAGGTCGGTGTCCCCCCCCGAGGAGGCGGTCTCCAGGTGGCTGCCCCCGCACAGGAGGTCCAGCTGGGACACCGACGTGGCCTGGTCTCGGCGCGCCGCGTCCAGCGGCCCCGGCAGCGGCAGCTTGCGGTGCTGCGCCCGCGGCTTCAGGCACCGCCGCCTGCGGGGAGACGGGGACACGTGGGGCCGGGGACCGCCTGCTCCCCCCTCCCTCAACCGCTGGAAGGAGCTACAGGAGGGAGCTACAGGGCACGCGGGGGTGCTGGGTAATGGTGTCCCCCCTCCCAAGCCAGCCATAGGACACCCTACAGGTGTCTGGAGATCGGTGTCTGGCTCCCAAATCCAGCTAAAGAGCACCCAGAGGTGCCACGGGCTGGTGCTTCCTTCCCATAGCCAACCATAGGGCACTGGGAGGTTCCAAGGGGGAGTGACTCCCCCAGAACGGCTACAGGGCACTCAAGGATGCCAGGATGGTGGTGCCCCTTTCCCACAGCCAGGTCTAGGGCACCTGGGGGTGCCATGGGGTGGTGCCCCCCTTCCCAAAGCCAGATACAGGGTACCCAGGGCTACCAGGAGGATGCTGCCCCCTCCCCATAACCAGTTACACGGTGCCTGGAAATGCTCCCCCCCAGTTATAGGGCACCCAGGGGTTACAGGTGGGTGCTGACCCCCATTCCCACAGAGAATGTTGGGTTCTGTTCCCACCCCCAGCGTGGTGAGGATGCAGCCGGTGCTGACCTGCAGTAGTAGATGAGGAGGCAGAGGAGGATGAGGACAAGCAGCGCCAGGGCACCCAGGATGGTGAGGAGGAAGATGGTGTGGTAGGTGGTGATGTCTGTCACACCTGCTGCCATCGCCACCAGCCCTGGGGACAACAGGGTCAGAGGGGAGCCCCCCTCAAGAGTGCCCTGGGGGGCTGTCCTGGGACAGGTCTGGACGGAGGGGCAAAGGGAACCAGAGCACCCCAAGGGGCTGCAATGCCCCCCAGCCTCAGGCAGCCCTGGGGACAGCGGGATCAGGGGGAGTCCCCACCCCAACAGGAGCACCCCAGGGTGATCCCAGCTCCCTTAGGCAGCTCTGGGACAGGGGGTCAGAGAGGGAAACACCCCAAGGTGCTGCCACCCTGTCCCCAGCCAGCCTGTCCCCAGAGCCAAGGGACACAGGCCAGGAGGGCACCCACACGTGTCACCTCACCTGTGCTGGGGGAGGGCAGAGCTGCTGCCCAGTATCCCAGCTGGGAGGAGACGAACGTCCAGTACAGCTGCCGGCCTTCCTTTCGGATCAGCCCCGTCCCGTTACGGACCCACAGCCCTGTGGGGACACGCGGGGCTGAGACCCCTCAAACCCCTCACAGCCCCCACCACCCACAGCAGGAGCCGTGTCCCCCTCTGCCACGCTCCGGCAGCACTCACCGCTCTTGGGGTCAAACCTCCAGGCTGGCACGCTGGTGGCCACCACGGCCGCGGCGTCGGGGGCCAAAGGGACGGACAGGTGGACGGGGCCGGCCAGCGGCACCTCGGTCCCGTTCCCGGTGAACAGGTGGACGCTGACAGCCGCCACCGGCGCCAGCTCCAGCCAGGTGCCATTGGCTGCGGGGACGAGGACGGGGACATCCCTAAGGAAAGGCCACATGGGGTGCGCCCCCCACTCCCCAAGTCCCCGGTGTCCCCCGTACCGCTGCCGTCCTGCTCGGCCCCGAGGAAGGCGGGGAAGGCGCGGGCCGGGCCGGGGCCGGAGGCGGCGGTGAGGGATGCGGCGAGCTGGCTGTAGGTAGAGCTGCGGGGCAGGCGGGCTGCCCGCCGGGGAAACTGCGCCCACGGCTGCCCACGGCCACCTGCGGGGACACGGCCGGTGGCAGCAAGAGTGGGGGGACGGTGGTGTCACCCACCGACATCCCCGTGGTTCAGCCGGGGGGCACAGGCTGGGTGGCAGCACCCAGGGGGGCCGGTGGTGTCACCCACCGCCATCCCCCTGTCTCACCTGGGGATCCCAGGAGGATCTGGACCAGGTCCTCGTAGAGAATGAGGGTGGCCGGGCGCTCCGGGAGCAGGTAGAGGCTGATGGAGGCGTAGACTGCAAGGGGAAGAGGGGGTAGTGGGGGACCCCAAAATACACACACACTCCTCCCAGGCTTGGGGGGACTGATGGGGAGAGAGAGGGGGTGGGGAAAGGGAAGACAGCAAGGGGTGAGGAGCATTTGGGGACAGGGACAGGAGGAAGAGGTGGGGGCAGGCAGTGGGGAGGGTGGGGGGACCCCCTCCACAGTCCCATCCATGCACCCTCCATCCCTGTCCCTGTATCACTTCATCCCAGGACCCCCCATTCCCCCATGTCCCTCCCCATCCTGGACCCCACAATCCCTGTACCCCCATTCCCACCTCCCCAGCTGAGTGCTCCCATGTGTGCCACCTGCCACCCCCAGGTGACCCCTCCCATTGGTGCCACCCCCCACTCCCCCCTGCCCTGGGGAAAAGGGCTGGAGTGTATCCCAGGGGGAGCCCCCAACTTCCTCTGTCCTGGGATGGGATGGGAGGACTTGGGGGCCACCATGACATGGTTGTCCCCTCCCAAAAGGGCCAGAGCCCTCCCAAACACCCTTCTGTAAGGGTCCCCTACACTGAAAGCCATTAGGGGTCCCCTGTAAGGAAGGGACTGAGGTCCCAGTAGGGACTAAGGACCCCACACCAGGGCTCAGAGCCCGCCAGTTAGGAATTTAGAACCTCCAATAGGACCCAGAACCCTCAGGAAGAGATTTGGGAACCCTTTAGGAAAGGATTGTGCCTCCCAGTCAGACTCAGAGGCCCCAGTAAGGGACTGGGGACTCCCAGCCAGAGCTGCCCATGAAGGCACTGGGGTATCCCCAGGCTGGGGGTGACTCACGTGGCAGTTTGGTGACGCGCCAGGGGACAGAGGCGGTGACGTATCCGCGACGCGCGGCGGTGACGAGCAGCCAGGAGCCCAGGCGGTAGGGCACGGGCAGGACCCCGGTGCCCGTGTGGTCGGTGGTCCCGGCTGCCAGCGCGCTGCGGGCGCCAAACACGTCCAGGGCCGCCTGCGGCAGCGGGGCCAGAGTCCCACTCTCAAACACCTGCACCCGCAGCAGCACCTCTGTGGGGACACGGTGGGGACACTGGTGTGGGCACAGGCACAGGCATGGCACCCCCACAGTGCCACCGGGACAGGGACAGGGACAGCGACAAGGACAGGGACAGGGTGGGTGGGACACACCTCGGGGGCACCATCCCAGCAGGTGGTGGGACACAAGCTGGGGGTCACACTCACCACCCCAGGGGGTCATGGGCACCATCCTGATGGATGACGGGCACCACACCAACAGGTGGTGGGACCTGTCTTGCCCCATCACAGGGGGTCATGGCAAACAGCACAGGGGGTCTGGCCATCATTTCAGTAGGTGGTGGAACCACCCTTGCAGGTCATGGCTACCATCCCAGGGGTGCCATGGTCACCATCACAGCCACCATCCGGGCGGGTGATGGTCACCATCCCTGCAGGTGGTGGGACCCACCCTGACAGGTCACAGGCACCATCCCAGAAAGCCATGGGCACCATCCTGGTGGATCATGGCCACAATCCCAGCAGGTGGTGAGAGCCATCCCAGTGCCCACCATCCCCAGCAGGTCACAGCCACCACCCTGGCAGGTCACAGGTGCTCCCCAGTAGGCAGCAGGTCCTGAGGGGGTGTGAGCATCACTGCTGTGTGTCCCCTTGAGGGGGCTCCTGGCCCCAGGGTACCGTGCCCACCCGGCTGGGTGCACCCAGTCACATCACTCTCAACTCCCCCACCAGAGGTGGGCACCCCCAGGGTGTCACTCACACTTGTCCCAAGGTCGGGGGTCTCGACCCCAGCAGACCCCACCGGCAGCAGTGGGAGGGATCTCCCCAGCCAGTCCCCGCTACAGGGCCCGGCTCGAGGGAGGGGGGGACCCTAAACCCCCGTGTGCCCCCGGCCCCCCCGAGCCAGCGCCATCCTGCG